>NC_083585.1:30048021-30165521 GCF_027579695.1 Neoarius graeffei | reverse complement strand
ACCGTGGAGAAACTTGTCCTTGAATCCCTGTTCACAGATGACTGCGCCTTTATGGCACACAAGGAAGACCATCTCCAGATGATTGCTGACCGCTTTGCAGAAGCCACAAGGCTCTTTGGACTGACAATCAGCCTGGGAAAACGGAGGTCTTACTCCCAAGTAGCCTTGAGCACAACCCAGCCCAGGCCAAACATCACCATCGAGGGATCCCAACTGAAGTGTGTGAAGAACAAGTATCTGGACAGCACAATCTCTGCAGATGGGCCGCTGGATAGAGAGATCACATTCAGAAGGCTAGTCTGCTTGGAAGCTTGAGAGTAAAGGTCCTCCAGCAAAAAAGCACCAGACGGTCTACAAAGCCGTAGTCCTTTCTTCACTACTCTATGGGTGTGAAACTTGGACCTTGTATCGTTGGCACGTTTTAAGCAGCTGGAACAGTTGTATACAATCTTGGGCACCGGGAAGTGTTTTGTGATTCTGTCTGCACAGTGTTTCCCACACACAGACTTCACTTGGGTAGGCCAGTCAAGAATATTAATAGCCACTTTATCAAATATGTATGAAGAACAAGAATGTTCTGTGAATGATGGATGAATAATGATGAACATATGAACTATACCATTAAAAGGAACTGTGCTGTGCTGGAATGATTGAACAAAGAGATTTCACACTGTACAGAATGTTAGTGTATATATGTTTGTATTATTGTCAATGTTACCATGACAACATGGAGTGCTTGAGCCTCTTTCTAACCTAATATATATGATGTTTACCAGCTGGGAGGTCCGTATGGTGAAATACCGTGACCTCGGCCTTGAATACTGACCTCAGCCCAGAGGGCCTCAGTCAGTACTTTCAAGACCTCGGTCACGGTATTTCACCATACGGACCGACCTTAAGCTGGTAAATAATATATTTATTTTTTCTTTACCAAATTCGAACAGAAAACGAGAGCGCCCGAAAAGGAAAACCGAGCCGAGGCGAGCCGCCATTTTGAATCCTCATTCATGGCTGTAATGCAAATGGCTTCCTCCTCGGTATACAAGTGCACTTCCATGGCAGGAAAACAACTACATTTTGCTGCCTATGTAGTCCCCTATTTATACAAAATTGAGTCATTCAGGATTCAGCCATGTTTTTGCTCGGCGTTAGCAAGTTAGAGGTTTTAAGCTTTCTCCTGAAATGTTTTCTTTTATTTCTTCTTCCTCAGGGTAGTAAAACTCGCTTTCGCTGTGAACACTGTCGTTATCGCTATCCATGCTGTAAAATTAATGCTTTTGAATCCTCATTCACGGCTGTAATGCAAATGGCTTCCTCCTCGGTATACAAGCGCACTTCCATGGCAGGAAAAAAACTACATTTTGCTGCCTATGTAGTCCCCTATTTATACAAAATTGAGTCATTCAGGATTCAGCCATGTTTTTGCTTGGCGTTAGAGGTTTTTAGCTTTCTCCTGAAATGTTTTCTTTTATTTCTTCTTCCTCAGGGTAGTAAAACTCGCTTTCGCTGTGAACACTGTCGTCATCGCTATCCATGCTGTAAAATTAACGCTGCTATTCTGAGAAATGCTGGCAAAAATTTACAAGATTTTTGATAATCTTTTAAATAAATCTTATTTTAAAAAAAAAAGATAAATGTTGACAAAAAATGCGACTGTTTGTTGTTGTGAACGAGCGAGTCGCCAGAGGTCTGTAACTGGGGTCCGTATTGTAGGATACGGATCCGCTCACCAGCCAATCGGAGCGCAGGATTTGGACCGCGAAAAAAATAAAACTGATTATTAAAAGGATGTTAATGGTCCGGGTACATTTGATCGTTTTATTTTCGTGTCCGTAACACATTAATAGGCCGGGGTTGTTGTTGTTGTTGTTGTTTTCCCCCTTCTTTAAGTCAAAAAATCTAATCGTAAATGAAATGGTCTGTTTTTCTGAAGGCTGTGGTTATCGCTCATGGATAGCATGTGCGATATACTAAGCGGTGCAACTGGAGAAGGTTCCAGTGCAATCCAAAATCGCATACCGTACAGTAGACTGTTTTTGTCTATTTTGAAGTGTCTATTTTCCTGCCAATCTGGCCCCGTATGGCTTTTCACTTTCTTTACTTTTTATTTGTACACACTTTTTTCCCAAAGAAAACAGTTAGTGTGCAAAGGTTGACCTAGTAAATGAAAAACTGCAATTCCAATGTAATTTATTCATTTGAAATATAATGCGTGTTTAAAAAAAAAAAATTTAAAGAAATAAAACACAACTCCGTGCATAACTTGTATGTAACAAACTAACATGCTCACTTTTATTTTTCTGTTGAAACCTGATCCAGCAATTTCTGTTGAAAAAAGGATGAGTGACGTATTTTATTATAGAAACATCCGTTCAAAGACCTGACGGAAGGCTTGGTAAATTGGGAATGCTTTACACGGTGCGTAGGCCAACTGATCGTATCCATCACTCTTCTTGTCTCAGTTTGTGCGCATCAGACGGTCACTCAGCATGCACATAGCTAACACATGCTGTGAAGGAGATCTTGGCACGAAGCGGAGTTTGGTGGCTCTTTGCCCACTGGCTCGCGGTTGCCATGGAAACTGGAGTGTATGTTCAGTAAGACTGGAGCAAAGGGATGTCCGTCATGACCGCACTGTCAAGCGGTGGTACCACGGGGGACAAGTGTGAGTTGTAGTTGAGAATTAAGAAACCTTTTTCCCAGCTCAGTTTAGGGTTGCACATCATTCAGCAATGGCCTTTGCGATACTAATATTATAGTAAGCCACAATATGTAAATGAGTCATTTAATACTTTTCATATTTTTGTGTGAGCCATGAGCTTTCATATTCGAGTCAGATACTCGAAAGGAGCATTTCTGTGGGTGCTGTTATGCACACAATCACAGCATTCATAGGATCAAAAAAAAATAATTACAGTCACAAGAATCCAGGCCAGCCTGCATACGGTATGAATTGTAAATGAAATTACGTAACTCTAACTTGGCCAGTAAATTATGTTAGAAATTTGAATTGGCTTTCTTGCCAATTCAAGAATTTGCTTTCTTCCAGTAGGGGTGTGTGTGTGTGTGTGTGTGTGTACACAGCATGGCCTTTCACTCACGATCTCTCTGGAAAATGGGGCAGATTCATTTGTTTTTCCACTCTTGAGCCTACAATTTTTGTCTTTTGCTTCACTGCATATATTCTTAAGCAGATGTTCACTTGTACCCCTTTTCCACCAGGGCTGGTTCGGGGCCAGTGCTGGTTCACAACTCGTTCAACTTGCGAGCCAGCTGAGAACCAGTTTGCTTTTCCATAGCTCGCGGTGCCGCGTCGTTACGTCGCTGTATACGTCAGTTACGGCGCTACGTTTACATAAACCTTGGCGCGAATATCAAAGAAAAAACAACACGGAAGAAGCAGCAGCAACAACAATAATAATAATAATGGATGACTTCGCGTTTGGGCGGCACGGTGGTGTAGTGGTTAGCGCTGTCGCCTCACAGCAAGAAGGTCCGGGTTCGAGCCCTGTGGCCGGCGAGGGCCTTTCTGTGTGGAGTTTGCATGTTCTCCCCGTGTCCGCGTGGGTTTCCTCCGGGTGCTCCGGTTTCCCCCACAGTCCAAAGACATGCAGGTTAGGTTAACCGGTGACTCTAAATTGAGCGTAGGTGTGAATGGTTGTCTGTGTCTATGTGTCAGCCCTGTGATGACCTGGCGACTTGTCCAGGGTGTACCCCGCCTTTCGCCCGTAGTCAGCTGGGATAGGCTCCAGCTTGCCTGCGACCCTGTAGAACAGGATAAAGCGGCTACAGATAATGAGATGAGAATGAGACTTCGCGTTTGTACAGCTGCTGCCTCTCGTCACTTAAAAATGGCGATCTTTCGTGGTCTTGTTATTGTTGTTGGTCTTAACTCCGCCTCCCCGCTGACATAAGCGGTTCTTTCCTCTGGCCCAGCAGAGAGCTGGTGCTAGCCTGGAACCGGTTTTTCTGGCCCCAGAGCCAGTTCTTTGTCAGTGGAAACAGAAAACCCGGTTCCAAACTAAGCACTGGCCCCGAACCAGCCCTGGAACTGCTTTGGTGGAAAAGGGGCATTGGTGTTTTAAAAACTTTCAAGTGATTTTGCTGTAGAATGACTGACTGACTATTTAAAACCATGACGCAAGTATTATTTATGCTGTGAGACAGCAGGAGAGTGGTCTGGGTTGATAGTGATGTTTGCTTTTGACAAGAAACTGGTAATTGAAGTTCTTTTGAATGATATAAATGTGGTTTGCTGAAATGAGTCATGCATGTCAGTCGTTGTAGCGTGCTCCACAGAGGCAAGTGAGTGCTGATGAGTGCTCCGATCTGGTGGGAATGACGGCGCTGTGAGTGGCTGAGTGTCTGCTGCATATTTCCTCTCCCTCTCACTCAGCAGAAGAACACATTGTTCTGCACTGTTAGTTCAGCATTTGGTCATCTGTCTCGAACTCGATTGCACAGCGTAGCACTCATGCTGTTCAAACTGACCACGCTGCTCTGTGGTTTGAAAAAGCTGGCATCATTTTCTCCAGGATTGCACCACGGTCCTGGAGAAATGACATTTTGTTTCATACCAGCTATACGAAGGAAGGAGCAACAAAAATCAAGTGGGTTTTAATGTCCCTTTCTCTATAGTTGGTTTACATTGGAACAAAATGTCCTTTCTCCAGGACTGTGGCGCAACGTGACACGACAGTACACGAGAGTATATAAAGTGCAAATACACAACAGTGTGAGACGAGAAGTATCGATCAGTGAATACACAGTGTTGTGTGAGAAGTGTAATGATGGGCTGTAAACTACTGAGGAGTGTAGCTGCAAGAATGTACTTTCAGGCTTCTCATCTCATTATCTGTAGCCGCTTTATCCTGTTCTACAGGGTTGCAGGCAAGCTGGAGCCTATCCCAGCTGACTACGGGCGAAAGGTGGGGTACACCCTGGACAAGTCGCCAGGTCATCACAGGGCTGACACATAGACACAGACAACCATTCACACTCACATTCACACCTACAGTCAATTTAGAGTCACCAGTTAACCTAACCTGCATGTCTTTGGACTGTGGGGGAAACCGGAGCACCCGGAGGAAACCCACGCAGACACGGGGAGAACATGCAAACTCCGCACAGAAAGGCCCTCGCCGGCCCCGGGGCTCGAACCCGGACCGTCTTGCTGTGAGGCGACAGCGCTAACCACTACACCACCGTGCCGCCCCACTTTCAGGCTTAAAATGATAAATTTTTACTAGAAGTGGAATAATTAATATTAATGTTTGTGTATCTGTCTCTGCTAAAAATCCTGTTTATGCACAGGTGATCAGTTTAACTTTAGGTCCGTATTAAGTGTTGAAAAATAATTAGTCTTTGCGATCCCGTTGCGTCCTTGTCTTTCTTTGCGCGCACACACTTGCCAAGTATGATGGGGCTGGTGTGCGTCTATAAATATTGCATATGTTGAATATAGATGGGTTGGCTATTTTTAAATGGTTGTACTGCTGTAAAGTCTATAGAAATGCATTTAGACATCCATTGCTAGTTACTGAAACGGGCTGAGGCTTAAACGGGAGAAAGTCATAATGGTCAGGATTCTCTAGTGTGCTTGAGTAGAGACCAGGCTTTGCCCTTTTCAGCCTACAACTCTGGCTTAATAGTATTTACTGTGTGTTTAGACTGGAGTATTATTTATTCGATAAACAAAAGTCTATATTTATTAACTTTTCCACATGGCAGATTGCTCTTTGGGTCTCTCTACGTCATGGATGAATGATCAGAACATTTGTGTACGGCTTTTCATTCATTATCACGGTCGCCTCACAGCAAGAAGGTTCTGGGTTCGAACCTAGCGGCCGGCGAGGGCCTTTCTGTGCGGCGTTTGCATGTTCTCCCCGTGTCTGCGTGGGTTTCCCCCACAGTCCAAAGACATGCAGGTTGAGTTAATATGGGACGGCCTTGGGCTGAGGTGCCCTTGAGCGAGGCACCTAACTCCCAACTGCTCCCTGGGCGCTGTTGGCATGGCTGCCCACTGCTCTGGATGTGTGTGTGTGCTCATTGCTTATGTGTGTGTTCACTGCTTCAGATGGGTTAAATGCAGAGAGGAAATTTCACAAGTGTGTGTGATGAATAAAGTTGTGCTTTCTTTTTCTTTCTTTACCCGGTGAAGGCGCTCATGCTAGCTACGGTAACATTCCTAATGGCAGTGGCATAAATAGCTATAAAAGGTTACCCATTAGGGGCGGCATGGTGGTGTAGTGGTTAGCGCTGTCGCCTCACAGCAAGAAGGTCCTGGGTTCGAGCCCCGTGGCCGGCGAGGGCCTTTCTGTGCGGAGTTTGCATGTTCTCCGCGTGGGTTTCCTCCGGGTGCTCCGGTTTCCCCCACAGTCCAAAGACATGCAGGTTAGGTTAACTGGTGGCTCTAAATTGACCGTGGGTGTGAATGTGAGTGTGAATGGTTGTTTGTCTCTGTGTCAGCCCTGTGATGACCTGGTGACTTGTCCAGGGTGTACCCCGCCTTTCGCCCGTAGTCAGCTGGGATAGGCTCCAGCTTGCCCGCGACCCTGTAGAACAGGATAAAACGGCTAGAGATGATGGAAGGAGGTTACCCATTAGATCATCACACACATCATATCTTTATTTTTGCAGAAAGATGGCAAATATTAATCATGTTGGTGAAAGCTGATGCTGTAACCATGCTTTGAACTTCAGACAGACAGCACACCATCACTTCATACCGCCCCGTTTCCAAAAATAAGTTAGGATGTTTTGTAAAACGCAAATAAAAACAGAATGCGATGACTTGCAAATCCTTTTTCTCTGGATTCTCCGAACCTTTTGATGATGTAGACTGTCTGGTAAAATATTTTAATTCCTTGCAATTGTACAGTACCAGGCAAAAGTTTGTACACCCCTACTCATTCATAGGTTCTTCTGTATTTTGACTCTCTTCATTGTAGAACAATACTGAAGACATCTGGAACGTATAGAATTATGGGTTGAATAAAAAGTGTCATATTTTAGATTCTTCGAAGTAGCCACTGTTTACCTTGACGCTTTGAACACTACTGGCATTATCTTAACCAGCTTCATGAGGTAGTCACCTGGAATGCTTTTCAGTTAACAGGTGTGCCTCGTCAAAAGTTAATTAGTGCAATTTCTTGCTGCGTTTAATACTTAAGATCAAATGGTAAATAAAAATACAGTAAATAGCCCTATTCTACAACTGTAGTAATTTCATATGTCATGAACCGCTCAGCTAGGTCAAGAGAAACGACATCCATCATTACTTTGACATGAAGCATCTTTTTTTTACCGTATTTTCTGGACTATACGTACATCGCTCCGGAGTTTAAGTCGCATCAGCCAAAAAATGCATTATGAAGACGAAAAAAACATATATATATATACGTCGCACCGGACTATAAGTCGCACTTTTTTGAAGGGTTATTCTATCCATAGAATCTGTGATTCTATCTGATAAGCGGCGCGTGGTTACTGCGCGACTGCATTGTTTATTTAATAAACGAACAGCTGAGCAGTGATAACGCGCCCTTTGCCCTGTAAGTAGCCTAGTCTGATTATTTTAAATATCTACTACTATCTTTAATACTATCACTATCGTTATTACTAATAGCCTATATTATTATTATTATTATTATTATTATTATTATTATAACTAATATTAGTAGCCTATTACTGATGCATTAATCAGTTTGCGTTTAGAATATTTTTACCGGTAGGGCTTATTATCGCCCCATGGCTCTTTCATCTTTGTTATTAAAGCTGTAGTCATCATCGAGGAGTGTCATTCTTCATTTTTGTCGAATTTTATTTCATCAAATCAGAGGCCAAGTAGGCTATAGGTATATCATCTCCAAAGACAGGTACGGTAGTAAAAACAACAACCGCTCAGAGAAAAAAACAGGCAGAAAGTGCGCCTGCCAGTTAACGTCATATCAGATAAAATCATTAAACGTTATTCAGACCGTTAACACCATAACATCAGAGACGAAGAATAAAGTTCACCTTGGAAGGAGAGTTATTTTTAAAAATGCAACATATATATACGTCGCACCGGAGTATAAGTCGCATGGCCAGCCGAACCATGAAAAAAAGTGCTACTTGTAGTCCGAAAAATACGGTAATTAATAAAAATAAGGAAAACACATTGAATTGGGTGTGTACAAATGTTTAATTGGTACTGTAGATTAAGAAACATTGTTCTTAAATTGTTGGACTGTTTGCCCAAGCACTTTTTCACAAAGTGGTGAACTTCACTCCATCCTTGCTTGTGAACGACTGAACCTTTCTGATTACCAGTTATAACCTGGTAGAATGTTCCAGACTGCTGTTTTTTTGAACATCTTGTATTCAATTGAAAAGGATTTGCAAATCATTGCATTCTGTTTTTATTTACATTTTACATAGAGTCCCAACTTTTGTGTAACTGGAGCCGTATTTAAACACAGCATATGGGGGGGGGAATAGAAGATGCTGGTCTACTAGCTGTTGTGAACTGGTTGCGAAATGCTAGACAGATTTTGCATTATTTATTGCAACAGATGATCAAGACTCTTTGGAGCATTTAACACATTTTGTGGTTGTAGATTGAGTCTAGCGTCACCTTTTTTTTTTGTGGTTTTTTTTTATATTTAGGTGTGTATCTGTATGAGGCCATTGTCCTGCAGATGAGCCATAACAGGGGGCTGTTGCGTCGCAGACCCAGATAATCCCTGGTGGCTGCGGCCCAGGCCCCGCCCCTACCCAGCATGCCCAACGCTGTTCGAGCGGGGAGCCTGAAGGACCCCGAGATCGCTGAACTCTTCTTCAAGGAGGATCCTGAAAAACTCTTCACTGATCTCAGGGAGATCGGCCATGGCAGCTTTGGCGCGGTTTACTTTGTAAGCGTCAACGATATAGGCCATAAAGGAGAATTTAAAATGCTAAGAAAAATGTGCTTTCTCACTATAATTTGTGCTTTGCTCACAGGCACGAGATGTGCGCACCTCAGAGGTGGTGGCCATCAAGAAAATGTCCTACAGTGGAAAACAAACCAATGAGGTTGGTGTTTGGATTTCATTCCTTTTTTTTTTTTTTTTTTTAAATTGATTTAATCCTCATGATTCTCACTGAGGCCTTAATCTTATTCTGTTGCTGTATTAGCTGTCTGCCATTTGTAAAGTGACCGTTCTGCTCTGTGCTATTCGTTAACTAGTATGGAAACACACACACGCGTGTTTTTCTTTCACCATATGATGTTTTTTTTAACCTGCTTTGATTTAAATTGAAATCATTTGATTTTTTTGTCCTTTATAAGATCTTTTGTTGCTTCTAGTAGTGTTTTTTTTTTTTTCCTGTGCTATTCATATTCTAGGCATAATTAGATATTTAGTCTTAAATAACGAGGGAAGATCTTGGCAATTTTTTTTTTTTTTTTTTTTGAATGGCCCGCACGTTAGTCTTTTGCAATGGACGTAAGTTTGGACAGTGCCATGTCTGAATCATTTTTGTTTGCTCCTGCCATGTGGAGAACATGTTATCCATCCATTCGTTCGCATATTGTTATTTTTTGCACTCTTTCTCTTAGAAATGGCAAGACATAATCAAGGAGGTGAAATTTCTCCAGAATATAAAGCACCCAAACAGCATTGAGTATAAAGGCTGTTACCTGAGAGAACACACAGCATGGGTCAGTACTCTCTCCCGGTCACGAATGACTTGTACACCTTACTGAAATGCTAGAGAGAGACTGTTAATTCACATTGATTAGTTTGATGTATGCTATGCGTAATGATATTCTGCATTTACTTTATGAATAGCATAATGTTCCTTGTCTAACCACTGTGACTTGTAGATATGAAACGTTGGCTGTTTTGATATTAATGTGTCTCCTCTGTGTGTCTAGCTGGTAATGGAGTATTGTCTGGGTTCTGCTTCAGATATCCTAGAGGGTAAGCTCGGAGATGTTTATGCTTGTGTAATGTGCTGATCACTGCTGAGATATGAATGAAGACACCGCTCCTAATTAACATCCAGATGAACTGAATGGGTTTGTTCAAATGTGCTGACTGCGATCATCTGCTTAGAGCCCTTCACAAAGGTCTGAGTTTTCATTTGATCTCTTGCAGTACACAAAAAGCCCTTGCAAGAAGTGGAGATAGCAGCAATTACCCATGGTGCTCTACAGGGGCTGGCATACCTTCACTCCCATAACATGATCCACAGGTGAGTGCGAGTCCCTTAAGTGGATATTATTCCTCTCTCCTGCATACTGATGTGAATGTTCTGCTTACGGCCGACAGACAATTCTCTTGCCCCAATCCCAGTTTCTCCCCTTGGCCCTACCCTTAAGGCCAATTTATGCTGACAACCCAGTCCTCGCAGATGGCGTCGCAGACAAGAGGGCTCTGATTAGTCCACTCTACATCCGCTGTACACGCACTTCCGCTTCCCTGCTTTCCCGGTTTGGTTTGTTTTCACTACCGCCATTTTTAAAAACACGAGCGAAGATGGAGCAGCACGAAGAGCGGTTGATCGAGGAAGTGAGGAAGTACGTACATCTATACGACTCCAGTTCTAGTCATTATAAGTAACCGGAGGATAAACACTCCACTAACCACACCCACCAACTACTCCTAGCGATTTCATGACTTCGCGCCCCCTTGCGTTGTGGCGGTGAATAACATCGCGCACGCCTATTACTCCCCGCTCAACGATAAATTACAACTGTCTGCGAAAAGCTATCTGCGAAAGCCTTGTCGCAAGAGCATGCAGAGGCCTTTAGTTTTGGCATGCCTTTGCCTTTCAAAACTGAGCGACAAGGGTTGAAATCTTTACCTAGGAAATGGGAACCTGCTAATTGCATCATCGATGGCATATGCGTAATATACCAGTGAAAAGGCGTTCCTCTTCTGGACTGTGTTCTTGCTGTCTTTATCAACTATTGTAGTGACAGCTGACCAAATTTGCAGGATGGAACAAGACTGGTTAATCTAGTGACAATAGCTAGGAAACATATTTACACATCAGCTGTTTCAGTGGAGTCCTGGCTAATCTGCTGCTGGATCGTATTTCAAGCTTCGTACGGCACATGGAAATAAATAACTGAACTGTCGCTCAAAAATGATCGTTTATACAAAATTCTGTTAACATCGGGAGTAGCCATTTTTCTGAAATTCTTATAATGGTCCGGTTATATATTCCTTTGCGTCTTCATTAAAGATGTTATCCAATGGATTTGAAAAACTTTGCATGATTATTTGCAAAGATATAGTACATTTTATGGGCTTCGTTCCCTGCACCGGTAGCCATGTTGCATACGGCACTGCTTCAGTCCGGAAAGCATTTTTGCAATTTATTTCTACCACTCCTTTTGGAGGCTGCATCTGAAAACGCTCTGTTTGGAGGGCCAGGTGACCACTACTCCTTGATCCCAGTAAGGAATAGGATATCCTATCCTATGTAAGGGTGTGTAAAAAGGCCTTGGCCAATTGGGATTGGGCCTTGGTCCCAAGTCCTTCACATTTCTTTGAACGCCCTCTTGTAACTGTCTCTCTCGATGTTACTTTGGGGTGTGGTGTCTTGTTTTTTTGTGCTCTCCCCCCCCCCATGTTGTAAGCTTGTGTAAGACGATCTTATTGAAGATCCAGTTTTGTTCAGGATTAGTTTCAAGTTGTCCCAAATGCACAACTGTAAAACAGTTTGGCTGCTTGAATCAACTGAACAAGTGCTTTTTTTAAATTCACAAATATAAACAGTATAAATCCTTCAGCCTGTTCTCAGGCTGTGTACTCTCTTCGGGTTGTTTTAAAGTGTTTTATGAGCTGAAATACGACTACTACTACTACTTTCTTGTCTAATATAACAGAGACATCAAGGCTGGGAATATCCTGCTGACCGAACCTGGCCAAGTGAAACTGGCTGACTTTGGCTCTGCTTCCATTGCTTCTCCTGCTAACTCATTTGTGGGAACTCCATATTGGTGAGTGTTAGCTCTGTGTTCCTTCCTGCACATCTCCTGCCAAACCCACAGCTCTGTATTTATTTTAGTGCAACACTGTCTGGCCACAAAACAGGTAGGCTGTTTCGTTAAAAATTCCCCCGGCTGGAAAAGGGGATTACAAGGCAGGACATGAAAGACACATGTTTCTGGTAGCAGTTGCTTTTTTTTTTTTTTTTTTTTTTTTTTTGACTGTACCTCAGTGAATTTTGACTAATTTGTGAATTTGCTAACCTTGGTTTTGTTTGCAATGGAAAATGCAAGAAGGTGAGACTATGGTCTCTTTGTCCAGTAAAAAAAAATTGAAATTTTCCTTCATTGCTGTTAAATATCAGTTCAATTCATATTTTTATAGTTTGCTATTAACATGGAACCGTCCCATACACGGGGGGATGTGACCTGGTAAGAAGAAAAATCCTAGTCAGCAGACAATTTTACCAGTGTTGCTAATTCTTGGTTGCGTACAATTCATACCTCTCATGTCCTTATGAGTCAAAAGTATGTCATGCTTATTACAAAAGGTTTTCTACAGAGTTTGGTGTGACTAAGGGTGTATTCAGACCAGGATAGTTCGATAGTTCACTTGCTTTGGTCCAAACCAAATGTTTTTTTTATTTGTTCATTTTGGTGCGGTTCGCTTTCACACTGTACATTTTAGTAAGCGGACCAAAATCTGTCAACAAAGCCACGCGCCCTGAGGTCGTTCAGCTATTGGTCAGAGACGACACGCGCACAAAGCGTTAAGTTCAAAAGTAGTCATGGAGGCTTTCCGTGCAGTTATTCTTTTTAATGTCATCAAAGCTATATGTTTTTTTCCAGTTTTTACTGTTTTCACAATTGTGCGATTACTATGCTGTTGTACAAGTAATTTATCAACGACGACGACAAAGGGCAAGGCGGCTACGGAGGATAGCGCTGATGAGTGCACATCATGTTGTGACAGTTCTGGCTCTTCACGTAATAGATGAATTTCTTTTTTGCGTCGCTAGTACCGCCACTTTTTGAAAGAATGTCCCTGATTTTAATGTAGGTCTGACGGAGTTTCTTCACTTTTAGCCGACATTGTTCTGGGGAGCGCGTGAACCCCCTCTCCTTCATTTTCTCACTGAATACAGCAAACACGTCGGCATTTTTGTGTGTTCTCTCCAAAAGCTCAGATATGTGGACATCTGCCCATATATCCACAAGGGTACCCGTTTCTTCCTCGGCCCACGTTTGCCCCCTACTCATTTTTTGTACTCTGTAGTCTAGCCTACCACTGGTCTGAATGACTGAACGACTGTTGTAAGGTTCCCTTGACAACCGAAACAGTGTTTGCACTTTGCGGTGGAGTGTCAAGACTCTGTTTCCCATAATGCTCGACAAATGACGGAAGCTCCCGAGGTACAAAAAAGCAAAACTGTCGGATTAGGTCCGGTCTGCTTTCACACCTCCAAAAGATCCGCACCAGGGTTCCTTTGGTCCGGACCGAGTCCAACCTTGCAGCTCGGTCTCGGTCCGCTTGTTTGGTCCAGACCAGAGTTCGGTGGTTTGTATTCAGACCAACCCAAAAGGTCCGGACCAAGGGAAATTTGGTTCGTTTGGTCCGGACCAAACAACGTAGGTGTGAATACGCCATCAAGCTCTAGCCAGACTAGATTTGTTTTACAGTGGAGGTGAGGTAATGCCATTTATTGCCAGTGTATCTTTGGGATGTTAGTTCAGTCTGAATCAGTCATGTTAGTATGTTTTATGGACTGTGCGTTCCCATGTCCTTGAAATGTTTTACCTAGTATAAAAGGACATGTCGGGAAAAACCACAAGGAAATGCTTGAAAGTTTGTGAACCCTTTGAATTTTCTATATTTCTGCATAAGTATGACCTAAAACATCAGATTTTCACACAAGTCCTAAAAGTAGATAAAGAGAACCCAGTTAAACAAATGAGACAAAAGTATTATACTTGGTCATTTATTTATTGAGGAAAATGATCCAATATCGCACATCTGTGAGTGACAAAAGTATGTGAACCTCTAGGATTAGCAGTTAATTTGAAGGTGAAATTAGAGTCAGGTGTTTTCAGTCAATGGGATGACAATCAGGTGTGAGTGGGCACCCTGTTTTATTTAAAGAACAGGGATCTATCAAAGTCTGATCTTCACAACACATGTTTGTGGAAGTGTATCATGGCACGAACAAAGGAGATTTCTGAGGACCTCAGAAAAAGCGTTGTTGATGCTCATCAGGCTGGAAAAGGTTACAAAACCATCTCTAAAGAGTTTGGACTCCACAAAATGGAGGAAATTCAAGACCATTGTTACCCTCCCCAGGAGTGGTCGACCAACAAGGATCACTCCAAGGGCAAGGTCACAAAGGATCCCAGGGTAACTTCTAAGCAACTGAAGGCCTCTCTCATATTGGCTAATGTTCATGAGTCCACCATCAGGAGAACACTGAACAACAATGGTGTGCAAAGGTTCACATACTTTTGCCACTCACAGATATGTAATATTGGATCATTTTCCTCAATAAATAAATGACCAAGTATAATATTTTTGTCTCATTTGTTTAACTGGGTTCTCTTTATCTATTTTTAGGACTTGTGTGAAAATCTGATGATGTTTTAGGTCATATTTATGCAGAAATATAGAAAATTCTAAAGGGTTCACAAACTTTTTCAAGCACCACTGTATCTCAACTGCATTAACATGTTGGAATAGACCAGGGGTGGGCAATTATTTTTTCCTTGGGGCCACATGAGAAACAGAAAATTTTGTGGAGGGCCGGACCAAAAGGCTGAACTAAATTCTGCATAATATTAATTGTATTTCTTTATATAAAGCAATAAATAACATTTGTTTTTACAAACTGGTAAGAGTATGGAAAAAACGAGGTTGCCTTACAAAAAATGTCATTTATTCAATCAAATTTCCCAAAACAATGGTTAACAAAATGTGAATGTTTGTACCTTTTTTTTTTTTTTTTTTTTTCCCCAGTCACATTCACCCCAAAACACAATAAAGACATCACAATATTGTCTTTCTACTCCAAATATCAAGCAAAATACATATTATAATAATGATGTCCACATTTGTAGTTTAATCACCTCATTTAGTGCTTTTCGCCGGAGATCGGCTCCGGCGCCTGCTGGTGACGTCACACGATGTGATTGGCTGGACCGTTTGAAGGATGACGTACAAGTTTGTGGTTGGTCTGGACAAATTACGGAAGTAGTTATCGCGGGATTAGGTTTCGTGGGATTTCATGTCATGTTCATGTCGCGCGCATTGCGTTTTTGTTGAACACAACTTCAAAATAAAAGCAATGCACATTCAGTCCATGCATGAGGTAAAATTAGAAAATACGTTTATTTTGTAATTTCTCATTAACCTTACGTGGGCCGGTCAGAATGAACCAAAGGGCCGGATGCGGCCCGCGGGCCGTAAAATGCCCAGGTCTGGAATAGACTGTGTTTAAAAGGACTTGTCAGAGATGTGATGGTTCCAAGGGTTTTATTTAGTTGCTAGCACAGGTACAGGCTACATATGTTATAGGTATATGACCCTAATGAGGCTGATCTTGGCCGGTTACATATTCTACATGAGGATTCAGGGCAAATAATATTAAAGCCCTGAATCCCTAATATTATTTTGTGATATTTAGTAGCAGCTTCCTTTTTTTAAAAAATAATTTCTCATGTCTCTTTGTTTTAGGATGGCCCCAGAGGTGATCTTGGCTATGGATGAGGGTCAGTATGATGGCAAAGTGGATGTCTGGTCCTTGGGTATAACTTGTATTGAATTGGGTAAGTTTGCACCTGCTAACAGGCAACATGCTCTGGATTTGTAGTCCATACAATACGCTCGTGTGTGGGTTTTTTTTTTTTAATATAAATTTGACTGTATGTTTGGTTCTGTTATTTTTCCACTTTAATTGTATTTATTTGCAGCGGAGAGAAAACCTCCACTTTTCAACATGAATGCAATGAGTGCCTTATACCATATAGCACAGAACGAGAGCCCAATGCTGCAGTCAAGTGAATGGTGAGTGCAGTGCATATTGATTTTTCTCTGGTTCAAACGGAGTGTCTGTGCACCTCTCCATGCATGATTTAATTAGGTCTTCAGCACTGTTAGTGATGCGAGTTGTATAAAAATCAGCCTCTTTGCTCTGCCCTCAGGACGGATTTCTTTAGAAACTTTGTGGACTCCTGCCTTCAGAAACTGCCTCAAGACAGGCCCACTTCTGAAGAGCTTTTGCAGGTACATCAACAGATTCGTCGTAACTTTGGTTACCAAAAGAACACTAGTTTAAAAAAAAAAAAAAGTATTATTTTCAGTCAGGATGTTTGCAGACATTCGGTGCAGAATGTTCGCATGATGAAACACGCTGACTAACATGGGTCCTGTCCTTACTAGTCTCGTGGAAAAACTGTTCATGTTGCAGATTATAAAAGATTTACAAGCAAGAAAGATGGGTGTAGTGAGATGGGCATTTTAAAGCCGTACAGTAAAAGGACAACTTTCAGACCATCTGGAGTATGTTATGCTGTGACAGATATAATTTATCACTTTTTGGAAACCCAAAGAAGGTGATTATAAGCTTTGATAATATGCTGACCAAACATGAGCTACTTGGTATGCTCTGACAGGACTCTCAAGCTTCATGCTGATATGGAAACTCACTAAAAGACATTACTCAGCTGTGCATATAGAGGACGTGCAGTCACGTGACCCGTCCGTGTTTACTCTGCCATATTGGACAGCTTCAGGTTTGTTTACCTTGCGCGAGTGTAATGGATCCAGGGAGTAATCCCCAAGAAAATTCGGAAAATACCCCATCTACATCGCGCGATTACTTGTCTAAGTTTGTTCAGCATCTTGAAGGTGACGTGAGGCAGCGTTACGTGGAAAAGTGTTCCAGGTTGGGGATTGCAGATCTGTACAACTTGCCGCAATCCTTGTTCAGGGAAATTCGGAGCTGCGGTGCCGGCGATTTGCCCAATCTGGCCTACCACGACATTTACAATTTTCTCGTTAATCGTGAATCGTGTTACACTGGCAAAGCCCTCAAAGCTTACAAAAGCCTGGAAGCTTATAAATATTTTGTTGCGGGATGGGTATCCCAACTATACCTCTGGAAGGTTCCGAAGAAGAATGTCTACTTGATAACCTCACGGGTAAGTGGCATTAAGACGTTTATCATAAAGAGACTATGCAGGACGTTTTATCGTAAGATTGTTCGAAATCTAAACTCGGTTCCAGATAATGACAGGGTTGTAATTAAATATGTATGTTTTTGTCTGAAAAAAAAAAATCACAAATCACCGCTATCTTTATCTGTGCGGAATTATTATTCAATATCAGATATAAATGTATTAGAAGATTACACCTACCTGATATGAAGTGTTCACTACAAATTCGGCTGGTAGAGCTGGGGTTCCAGTTTTCTCTTCGCACAGTGGACACCCATTTTGCGCGTCTCTCCTCGTTTGCGGGGAATCTATAAAATGACAGGCCCTCCTTTTGGCCCTGTCTATTGGTACAACCAAATGCTGAACAAGATATAACCATTCTCGAAAGATCTACTCCCACACACTTGATAATTAGAACGGGTTCGTCTAAGTTCTATGCGCGGCCATGCCGTCCAAGATGGCAGATAAACAAATACCTCGTGACGTCACGTGCACGCTCTCTATAACCAGACTACTACTACTACTACTCAGTAGGGCTGTAACGATACACCCAACTCACGATTCGATTCATATCGCGATTTTTGACCCACGATTCGATACACCCACGATTTTTTTTAAATGTATTTTTAAAGTAGTAAATTTGACTTATTAACATTTACTTACTTACATTAACTATTTAATAACAAATAATTCAGACCACTGCAGAGAATGAGTAATATGTATGCAAAAATGAACAAATGTATATCCAAAGACTGTTTTATTTCTCAAAATAATACTGTTGAGCCGGAAGCTCTGTTTTTTCCGGTTCTGAAAAAGTCATTTTTCCAAATCGTGTAAATCCGTTAAGATTTTTTTGGGGGGGTGGCTCCCTGGGCGGCACGGTGGTGTAGTGGTTAGCGCTGTCGCCTCACAGCAAGAAGGTCCGGGTTCGAGCCCCGTGGCCGGCGAGGGCCTTTCTGTGCGGAGTTTGCATGTTCTCCCCGTGTCCGCGTGGGTTTCCTCCGGGTGCTCCGGTTTCCCCCACAGTCCAAAGACATGCAGGTTAGGTTAACTGGTGACAGCTCGCCTGCGACCCTGTAGAACAGGATAAAGCGGCTAGAGATAATGAGATGAGATGAGTGGCTCCCTCACTGTCTCACTCTCATAGGGCCAATGATTTTCTGTGATCGCGGAAAACAGATGGAAATTACGGAATTTTTATGGTGAAACATTGCTCGCGTGTCAAAATGTAACTGCCGCAGAAGGCTTCCGCCCAAGCAGACATGCCTTCAGTGTTGCCAGATATTGCTAACGTTTTCCACCCCAAAATATGTTCAAAACCAGACAAAAAGCACCTAAACCCGCCCAATCTGGCAACACTGCATGCCTTTCAGATCAAGTGATTGTGATTGGCTTGTGGCACACCTAGCCAGCCAATGAGCTGCTTGTTTACAGATTCGCTCCCCGCGTCGCAACCAGAATGGCGACCGCTTAAAAGAAATGAATGCTCTGCCAGTGGCGAGTGTGGACGTTGCGTGACTCGCAGAAGATTGTCGCAGGTCGGCGAAAAAACGACTTACTAATAGATATAAAAAATAAAAGTAATTTAAGTAAGTTTAAAACGTAATTTAAATAAAAAGTAAAGTATTCATAAATTGAAGTTTGGAAGCGCCTCTGTTTTTGGGCTGAGGAGAAGTTTGAAAGGGTGTACCGCGATTCTGCCTTCTTGTATCGCGACACGGATCGTGGCTCTGCGTATCGCGATTTCGATATGCATATTGTTACAGCCCTACTACTCAGGTTACATATGCGTGGAAACAGCGATTTTCAATACAGTGCTGAGTTTGGGGCACATCATTTCATCACAATGCTGGAGTCCGGAGGTTGTCTTTCTGTTCGTTCATACTGTTGAATATATGAATGTATTATATTTACGTCATGGTGGTTTCTCCTGCTCTACTGTAGCATGCCTTTGTGTTGCGTGAGCGAGCCGAGTCTGTGCTGATGGACCTGATCCAGCGCACCAAAGATGCTGTGAGAGAGCTGGATAACCTGCAGTATCGCAGGATGAAGAAAATCATCTTCCCTGATCCACAAAATGGACCAGTGGTAGAGGTCCAGGATGAGGAGGAGGTTAGCTCTCTGAAGTAGTTAGGGTTGTTTTTGGTTGTGGTGTTTTGCACATTATATCCATCATTGTTCCTTTAAGGTTTCTGATTAATTGGCGGTCATGATCTCTGAGCCACATTTTGTGCCTAACATAATGGTTTGCTGAGAAACCATAGATGGCTGCAGTGAAGGTGTTTGTTCATTTCTGTAGGAGCCGGAGCACAACACGGGGCATACTGGCACAGTGAACAGTGTGGGTAGCAGCCAGTCCATCCCCAGCATGTCCATCAGTGCCAGCTCTCAGAGCAGCTCTGTCAACAGCTTGCCTGATGCTACTGAGGACAACAAGAGTGAGCTGGACCTGCTGGAGGGCGACCACACAGTCATGTCCAACAGCTCCGTCATACACCTTAAACCGGTCAGTGCACAAACTTGATTTGAATCGTTACATAACCCAGGGCTGTGCATTATCTTAAATATGTTAATCTGAAGGTTGAAAAGGTGCAAAAGTCATAGGACAATTGAATATTTTTAGCATTAAATTGACAAGTCCATAATATATTTCTAAAAGTGGTTCAGTGCATCACTTAACTACAAAAAGAGCTAAGTAGTTTTAATTGAAATGATTTTAATTCTACAGCCAGTTAAAATGGATTGTTGCAAAGTTGTTTTTCTTTCCACCTGCAAAGCATGTTTTATAAATCTCTCGAGTTAAAGTGCCATTCCACCATTGGATGTATTTTTTTGGCATAAAATACAATATATTTTATGACATGATTAGACAGAGAAATCTTTTAGCTTCAAAATGATATATCAAACATAATTTTTTGACAACGACAAGTATATTAATTTTGCGACTAAAGTCACCTACCCTTTTAATTTCCGCGCGGTAGTGAAACGTGATGTCATCGGCAGGTTCCCCTTCTTGTGTACCACGTGTCGGTCTATTTTTAGACCAGGAAACCCCCAGAGTGAGAGAGTCATTTCTCCTCGTTTATGGGGGCCAAAAAAATTGCGAAAAATTTGGAGTTAATCTTTCAGTTAGCTAGATTTATTGGTATTATTTTTATCGCGTTCTATCCGCTATTGCTGATATGTGCCACGTCACACGTCACGTGGTACACAAGAAGGGGAACCTGCCAATGACATCATGTTTCACTACTGCGCGGAAATTAAAAGGGTAGGTGACTTTGGTCGCAAAATTAATATACGTGTCGTTGTCAAAAAATTATGTTTGATATATCATTTTGAAGCTAAAAGATTTCTCTGTCTAGTCATGTTGTCATAAAATTATATTGTATTTTATGCCAAAAAAATACATCCAATGGTGGAATGGCACTTTAAGCTTTGCTCGTTTGAGGATTACTATCTGAAAATCCTGACTCCAACATTAACATTTAGTCTTCTTTTGGATTTTTAATTACTAACGCTTGTTGTAGATAAGTGTTCCAGTTTTTGCTGTCTGTTCTCAGCTATTCTTCTGCTCCAACTTAAAGAAAAATCATGGTTCACTATGTTCTAGTACAGGGCTTTTCAAAGTGTGGGGCGTGCCTCCTCTAGGGGGAGCCAGAGTTCTTCGGGGGGGGGCGCACAATGTGAGGAAAAATAAACCAGAATAAGTTACTATTGCGGACATTTAGCGAACTTCAGCTTGCCTTTGCCAGAGACAAAATGGATTGATGTTTAGTACGTAAAGCTACAGTGAGTGAGGAGACAGAGTCTGGGCCAAGCAAAAAAAGAAGGAAGTATGACCACGATTATTTAAAGTTTGGATTTTCATGGACTGGATCTGAAGATTCTCCACTGCCACAGTGTGTTGTCTGCCAAGAGGTGCTAGCTAACGATGCTAGGAGATGTTTAAAATGTATAAAACAAGATGTTTTTAAAAAAAGCTCATGTTTTAAATGTGTAAAAAAATGTTTTAAAAAGCACAGATGTTTAAAATGTGTAAAAGAAGAAAAATGTGTACAGCAACCATTTTTTTTTTTTAAATACGAATGAAACATTAAGTATAGCAACAACAAAAATTGTAAGGGGGGGCGCTGTTTATTTGCTCTCTGAGGGGGGGCTGACTCTCCCACACTTTGAAAAACCCCTGTTCTAGTACACACAGACAGCGAAATCGTAATAGATTTCACATTTGGCCTTTTTGAAATTTATTGTGACGACAGGCAAATGGGAATTGTTTTTAATATTGCACACGCTATTACAATGAGCACTAGTACTTCAAAACATGAGTACGGAAGCAATTTCTCTTATAATAAACAACAGTATTGTCAGACTATACTTGATGAGGAAAAACGGAGTTTGCACGTTTAACCCAGTGGTTACTTTAGACTTTTTCATTGTCCGTCATTTTGACGGACAGGGTCGTAAAAATTCCGTCACTGTCCATTATTATGTCATTTTATTTTAACTTTTAAATGACAATGTATATAGGCTATAAATGCTATATATTTAATAACTTGTGTTTTCATGGACTCATTTTCATTTAAAAATTAATTCACAGAATAAGCTTGTATTATTTAATCATTTATTTATGTATTTATGATGCAAAAAGATGAACAGAGATTCTGACGTTCGGTCACTTGTGAACCCATTTTCCCTCCGTTAAAAACATTGCGGCTGTTGAGCCTTAACGGGCATATGAACAATGTTATTTTACAACGTAGCAAGACAATTGCAGTTAAAATATGAACAGTCCACTACAACGATTTAAGTAACAATCTAATTTGACCTGTCTGCGTGAGCTCAAACCTTCCTTCTGGCCCGCATG
The DNA here is from genome assembly GCF_027579695.1 of Neoarius graeffei. Classification (NCBI taxonomy): domain Eukaryota; kingdom Metazoa; phylum Chordata; class Actinopteri; order Siluriformes; family Ariidae; genus Neoarius; species Neoarius graeffei. Next base: position 30,143,493 of record NC_083585.1, on the reverse strand, counting down.
GATTTAAATTGGGAGCTCGCTTGTGCATAATCAAAGTCGTCAATGGAGACTGCTGCCGAGGCAATGGTCATTAAATTTTGCGTCTTTGCCTCGGACAGACGACTTCTCATTGACGTTTTAATTTTATTCTGAAGGCTGAACCCGCGCTCTGCTGCGACACTGGAGACTGGAATAACCAGCGCCGCTTCAGCCAAAGTTCTGAAGTCAGGAAACATTTCTCCCAGGGAAGTGATCAGAAGCCGGCAAGAGCCTCTGAAAGTTGGATTTCCCGACCCTGCTAGTACTCTCTTCATAGGGAGGAAATCCTGCAGCACGCGGTCTTTCTGCACCAGTGGTGTAGCTGCACCCCGCGGTGACCCGTAGTGGTCACAGACGCGTTCCAACGCATCCAGTCCATGCCTCTTCCATGAACTACCGGCTACTTAAATTGATCATCTGTCAAAATCACGCACGGCCTTCAGATTCTTCCGTAGGCTACTTAAATTTGTCATAGTGGGGGTCGGCTCGGCTCGGCGGAGCCTGGAACCTGACACGGAAGATCTTAAATAAAACGAAGTTATGTTTAAATGTTAGTTTGTCTACCCGTGCTCTCATTAAAATGGTAGTTTAGCAGATATTCGAGCAGTGATGTTCCTAAGCTTCCTAAGCTTGCTGGGGAAGAATACAATAAATCGACATTTGTTTCATTTTAAAAACAAGAAAACAACTAGCCTGAATGATCGCTATTGAAACGACGCAAACAACCCAATGCATCTCTTTTTTTTAATAGCAAAAATGACGTGTCTTCTGCAGAGAAGGGAAACATTAATCCATCTCGCTGTGCTAGTGGTTAGAAAAGTCAGAGCGCGGTCAGGAGCACGACGGGGGGAACAGCCTTGCGCAGTGGCTACACATCAAGACTGCCGCAACGTCGGCTCAGATTGAAAGTGACGGCAGTGAAGACTATGTATACTGTATGTAAGAAAACTCTGCCACGGGGGCGTCGTGGCTCGGGTGGATGGGGCGTCATGCCGTGGGTCCGGGGACCCGGGTTCGATTCTGGCCCGGGGTCGTTTCCCGATCCCTCCCCGTCTCTCTCTCCCGCTCGTTTCCTGTCTCTGCACTGTCCTATCCAAATGAAGGTGAAAAAAGCCCAAAAAAAAAATTAAAAAAAAAAAAAAAGAAAACTCTGCCACAACTTGCCAATCATTTCAGTTGTGTGTTTCATTATGTTTTATTATTGTTGTTATTAGGCTATTATTGTTATTGGTAACGGTAGACATCTGTCAAAATGACCGACGGCCTTCAGATTTTTCCGTCATAGCTAAAAAAAAATCCGTCAATGACGGACAATTGTCGGTTAACGCAACCTATGGTTTAACCATGATATTTTGGTTTTCTTGTTGCAGGAAGAGGAAGAGAGTCAACAGGAAACCCCAGACGTTCCTAGTGAGCCAACTGAAGAGCAGTCTGCTCCTGCACAGACTCCTCGCCGTAGCTACCGCAACAGAGAGCATTTTGCCACCATCCGCACAGCCTCACTGGTGTGATGCCATTTCGTTATGTCATTTCTTGCTGTGAATCATGTTTAGTGTTTTTAATACTTGGGCCTGAGTAAAAATTTTTTTTTTTAATCATTATGATGTAGTTACCTGCACCAGCTTGATTCTAAGTCCCTAAATTTGGGTGTGTTCTCCAGGTGACACGTCAAATCCAGGAACATGAGCAGAACTCAGAGCTGCGGGAGCAGATATCGGGGTACAAGCGAATGCGGCGACAGCACCAGAAGCAGCTGTTGGCTCTGGAGAACAAGCTCAGGGCAGACCTAGATGAGCACAGGCTCAAACTGGACAAGGAACTGGAGAGCCAAAGGAACAGCTTTGCTGCTGAGATGGAAAAACTTGTCAAGAAGCACCAGGCATCCTTGGAGAAAGATGTAATTTTACAGCAATCTCCTTCAATGCCAAAACGTTATCTTGTTTGAAGGTCAGCCTGTTTGTTGTATTGTACGTCATTGGTTTACTATTGTTAAAGAACCTTTCCCCTCCTCCCTTAGGCCAAGAACTTTGCCAATGATGAGAAGAAGTTCCAGCAGCACATCCAGAGCCAGCAGAAGAAAGAGCTCAACAGCTTCTTGGAGTCCCAGAAACGGGAGTACAAGCTGCGCAAGGAGCAACTCAAAGAGGTTTAAAAAAAAAAACCAAAAAACTCCTGTTAGCTAACCTGGAATATTTCATTTTCTTAATTCACCATTTATTTTCCCCCCTTTATTTTAGTAATAGCCAGTTTTAATCCGATAGCCAAGTCTCACTTATGCAGCTACTAACCTGGGAGGCTGACGGTCAAGTATTTAGTACTTCTGTTTAATGTAATATTAAAGCATAAGAATAAACTGTAGATGTTGGGAAGTCTGTTTTACGTAATCATAATATCCATCAGGCATTTGTCCACACCACCTGAGCATCCAGTAATTTTGTAATTTTCTCTCCATGGCTGGGAGTCAAGTGAGAACTGGCCATGCTGTCTGGGTGGGAGAGATGGCGTACTCCCTCTCCCCGGTCAGTCACATTTACTCGAGTTGATTGTGGGCATCTGTGACCTCGTGCATGTAAAAAGAGGGCAGATACGAGTGTGTTAGTCTGCCTTTTGACACAGCATGTGAATAGCAGTTCCAAAACTGTGATTGGCTGGCTTCAGGTGTCTACGAGAAGGCACGTTTTAGCCTTGACCCTCCCTGTGTGCTAGCCGTTTTATGATCGGGGAGAGCTGGCTCCCCGATCATAAAACAGGTGATCAAAATGGGGAAAGCTATAAAAATAAAAAGTCTTGAATATAATTGGAACAAAAAAACCGAGGAGGAAACGCTGCTTCTCATTCATTCATACTGATTTTGTCCAAATGTGTTTTTTTTCTTAACTCTTTCACCACTGTGCAACTTCGTATACAAACTGCTATATACACTATATCACTTCATCTAATGCCTCGGTCACAACCGGCCGTGCGTGCTCCTACGGCCGGTCTACGTGCAAGAAACGCACGGAGGGCGCGTGTGTGACGTGCTAATTTTCGAGCCGTAGACCGGCCGCAGAGGTTCTTTGTCATGTCAAACAAACTCTACGGGCGCTTACGTTTTTTCAGGGTGCAAGACAAACTTACGACCAACGTGCGTCTTTCTCCACGAACAAAAAAAAAACGCAGCGATTTGGGAAACGCCAAAAATCGCACGGCCAAAAAAATCGTACGTCCGGTTGTGACCTAGGCTTAAGAAATACCGTTAGCACCAAGTACTTGTGATAAATTTCATCTAACACAATTTTAAAAGAAAATATAGTGAACTGCAGTGTGTGCCATCGTGACTAGAGAAATTCTGCTTCGAGAATTCATAACACTTACGAAAATAAACTGAACACAATTAAATACACGGGTGCAAATATAAATTACAGGTGAACTACTTCTAAAGGCCTCTGCATGCTCTTGCGACAAGGCTTTCGCAGATAGCTTTTCGCAGACAGTTGTAATTTATCGTTGAGCGGGGAGTAATAGGCATGCGCGATGTTATTCACCGGCACAACGCAAGGGGGCGCAAAGTCGCTTGGAGTAGTTGGTGGGTGTGGTTAGTGGAGTGTTTATCCTCCGGTTACTTATAATGACTAGAACTGGAGTCGTATAGATGTACGTACTTCCTCAATCAACTGCTCTTCGTGCTGCTCCATCTTCGCTCGTGTTTTTAAAAATGGCGGTAGTGAAAACAAACCAAACCGGGAAAGTAGGGAAGCGGAAGTGCGTGTACAGCGGATGTAGAGTGGACCAATCAGAGCCCTCTTGTCTGCGAGGCTTCTGCGGTGGTCACAATTTTTGGGAGGTGCACGCAGAGCGTCTGTGAAGGTGGGGGGGCTATGCAGACGCTATCTGCGACGCCATCTGCGAGGACTGGGTTGTCAGCATAAATTTGCCTTTATTGATCGCCTTTAAAATACCGTAATCTGGCTTAAACGTTGCTTAAAAACCAACCATGATGGCAATTTGTGTACATTAGACGACACCATCAATTTCTTCTCACTAGATACATACAGGTGTGTATGTACGAACAAGGTTTTACACAGGTGTGTATGAAATCAAATAATACTATGTGAATAAAACCCATTTTATTGTAGCAAATTCAATTATAAAACACAACGGAGATTAATTTTGACAAGGAAATTCATGTTTTATCCACTAATATTTGCCGAAAGAAAGATGCGTAATCCTAATTAACATAAAATAGCATTGTGCTTATGTAAATTATATTGTAGGAAGTCCTGGGGAATCCAACTTCTCAACCAATCAACATATACAACACACAGGGGTTTCACTACTACAACGAGAGGGCAATAGCCGTCTGCTCTGATAATGGCGACCAATACATGAGACCGGTCATGTTGAAAGATTCCACGTTTTCCTGACCGCTATAGCAGTTTGCAGTGGTGAACAGGGTTAAAGCCTTTTCCCTATACATTTCTTTAAGTTTAGAGCTCCCCCTCGGTATACCATGCCTCTATTGCCTTGCTGGTAGCTTCTATCTTGTTCTGTACTGCATACAAGTTAGCTGTAACTGAATTCCAGTCTATTCATGTTGATGTGGACACATTACCCAATAATAATTCCACATTTTCTGTTTTTTCAGGAACTAAGTGAGAATCAATCCACACCAAAGAAGGAAAAGCAAGAGTGGCTGTCAAAGCAGAAGGAGAACCTGCAGCACTTCCAGGCTGAAGAGGAGGCAAACCTTCAACGCAGGCAGCGTCAGTACCTGGAGCTCGAGTGCCGCAGATTCAAACGGCGTATTCTTATTGTTCGGCACAATGTGGAGCAGGACCTGGCAAGAGAGGTGAGCAGAGCTGGCATCAACCGAAGAGCACAGTTTAAAAATCTTTCCAGCTGGAAGTGTCCTTATTGATCCTGTTTTGTTCAGCAAGACTCCTCAGCAAAACCCTTCGTCTGATCAACTGTTGTGAGTGATCAAGGTTTGAGGTTGATGCCTGAAGCAAGGCAGGATTTCCACATGGAGATTGATGGTTTTCTGTTTGTGTTTTGAAGGAGTTAAACAGGCGGCAGACACAGAAGGACCTGGAACATGCCATGCTACTTCGACACCATGAGTCCATGCAAGAGCTGGAGTTCAGGCACCTGAGCACCATCCAGAAGACACGGGCGGAGCTCATTCGCTTACAGCACCAGACTGAGCTCACCAACCAGATTGAGTACAACAAACGCCGGGAGAGAGAGCTTCGACGCAAGCACGTCATGGAAGTCCGCCAGCAGCCCAAGAGCCTGAAGGTAACACACCAACTGTTACCGTAATGCTTATGATAAATCTGAAAGAGTGTAGGTATAGTCCTGAACTACGTGACTCCCTCTTTCAGTTGGTGCAGTTCGTATACCGTGTATACAGTCCAGCTTCTAGACTGTGACTGGAACGTGCACTACTGAAGCCACTGCTCCAGAAAAACATACTTTTGTTTATTTAAAAATGATGTATAGCGTCTTTTTTTATATATATATATATATATATATATATATATATATATATATATATATATATATATATATATGGGTCTGGCTCAGAAACTGGGTACTGTGGGGGTAGCCCACTAAATATACTCCGTCAATAAACTATACAGTTTTGAATGGTGATGTTGGTTTTAATTTGAAATAAAATGATGAAAGAAATAATACAGATAAAACTAAATCTTTGATGTGAATATTCAGAATTTGGCAAAAATTCTGCAAATTTGTGGGAAAATGGCGGCTTGATCTGGGACATGATAAATGGCTGACTACATCGCATTCCCTTAAAAAGGTTGTAGTCCACTGAAAAGTCTACAGTTATCACTAATTGTATTTTAAGTTGTAACTTTATCCACCTAAGGATTGGTGCGCTCACAGAATAATCATAACCGTAATAAAACATCATGCAAGATATTTGATCACCGTTGTAACTCCATTTTCTGCAGACCTAAAACCAATACGATCGTGTGTTTTGATCTAAATGGAAAGCCGCAGGGTCAAAGTCACTACCTCACCAAAAGCAGCAACTTAAAATCACTACGCCATATAAACATTTAGTTATAAATCTGCGATTTTGTTTTTTAAAACGAAAGCTGAAAGTTAGGTATAGAATGTTTCTTACAGAATATGTTACGATGGTAGCTGGTCTTGTATGAATTTCTGAGCTATAAAATGAGTCGTGGTCTATTTTTTACCGTAGCGTGTTATTTATGTGCGGGGAAGGACACACATTAACAATTTGCCTGTGTAGAATGGAATTTTCCACTCCAACAGTTAAAGTTGATCGTGCTTCCATTTGCGGTCTTTCTGTTACGTGAGTGATCTGTTCGGACGTTATCACTGAAAAGGTGAGTTTTGACAGTTTTATTTTGTTTTAGTCTTGCAGTGTAAGGCAATAGAATGTTTCTTTTTCATCTTACTTTCATATTTCGTAGTGTTTGCGTATTTTTGGCCAATATTTTGCAACCATGGTCAATTTAGATCGAACTTTTGATAGAATCTACAGCCAGTCATTTTGCCCCGCCCCCGCCTCGCACTCCGTCCGGTGCGGTAGTGATGTCCCGTTGCTCTCACACCGCAGCAGAGACCCGCGCGACCTTCAGCCGGTACAGTTGCTGTTCTTTTACCAGCGCCGTTATTCTCATCTTTCCGGTGTGTTCTTGATTTTTCCATTGTGTCCTATTTCGCCATATCAAATACCCAAAATTTATCATATTATTCATATTTAAGTGAATAATCAATTCAGTCATCATAACTTGGCATTTTTAACCCAAGCAATCAGAAAGAGGAAATTTATTCAATATTTTCACTCATCTGTGAAGGAGGGGCTTTAAAGTGCTGATGACACGTTTTTGACATCTTTGGCGATGTTTTATAACATAAAAAGTAATTCCCGATGATCCATATATTAATTCACGAAGGCGCCTATTTTACAAGTTATGATAAACGCGGGCGGCACGGTGGTGTAGTGGTTAGCGCTGTCGCCTCACAGCAAGAAGGTCCTGGGTTCGAACCCCGGGTCCGGCGAGGACCTTTCTGTGTGGAGTTTGCATGTTCTCCCCGTGTCCGCGTGGGTTTCCTCCGGGTGCTCCGGTTTCCCCCACAGTCCAAAGACATGCAGGTTAGGTTAACTGGTGACTCTAAATTGACCGTAGGTGTGAATGTGAGTGTGAATGGTTGTCTGTGTCTATGTGTCAGCCCTGTGATGACCTGGCGACTTGTCCAGGGTGTACCCCGCCTTTCGCCCGTAGTCAGCTGGGATAGGCTCCAGCTTGCCTGCGACCCTGTAGAAGGATAAAGCGGCTAGAGATAATGAGATGAGATGAGATGATAAACGCGGCTATTTGGGCAAATTTGACAGGGCTGCAGCACCCAGGAGACGGAGGAGGAGGAGGAGCTATATGACGTCAGCGAAAGAACCTTCCTCCTAACTTACCAGTTTGTTGTTGATGCGACAGATGTTCAGTTTGTCATTATTATTATACATTATTTTATATATATATTTTTATATATATATATATATATATATATATATATATATAAAATAAAGTTATTGTGCCTTCGCGTTGTGTTGCCAGCTTTTGCTCCAAAACCTACAAGGATGGGGTAAGTTTATTCAAGTTTCCCAGAGATCCCGAGCTGCATGTGAAGTGGGTGAAGCAAGTCAGGCGCACTCGTGACAAGTGGGAGCCCTCACCAACATCCGTCCTGTGCTCTGAACACTTCGATTTGGATTGTTTTGACACCCTTCCCAGCTTAAAAGAATCTCTTGGGTGTTCAGCACAAACGTGTGTTACTACCATCAGCAGTGCCTACACAGTGTTGCCAGATTGGGAGGTTTCCCACCCAGTTGAGCGGTTTCAAGTGCATTTCGGTGGGTTTTGAACATATTTTGGGCTGGAAAACTTCAGCAGTATCTGGCAACAGATACTGCTGAAGTTTTCCAGCCCAAAATATGTTCAAAACCCACCGAAATGCACTTGAAACCGCCCAACTGGGCGGGATTCCTCCCAATCTGGCAACACTGCCAGTATTCCGGAGGGAGTCTACGAGTAGCTATGCCAGATCCAAAGACAGTCCTCCTGTCAGAACATGTGTTGTGAAATGACATAAGATAAAGGTACGTAGAGCTATAGATTCTACATGATAATCATAAATGTAATCATAAAGTCGGAGTGATATCAGTCATGTATTTGCTTGTGAAAGCTTGCGGCTTTCATGTAACTGCCGCCTAGCAACGAGAGGCAAAGGGTAAAGAGGGTAGGCTATCATAGATTCTATTCGTAAGAGATCAACACAATTCTAGACTCCCAGAAGAGGAAGAGCTAGCACTAGAGAGTTCACCGGCGTTTTCATGCGCCATTTCCATTGAGTAGAACCAGAGTAGAACAGCCAGTGAACCGCAGCGTGTTCTCCCGCTGACGTCACAACATGGCCGCGAGCCACGGACCCAGTTTTCTTGCGCTGTGCAATTAAAAGTTGGATATTTGCGTAACAACAGCTTCTTTTCACGTAATTATAACATAAATCTAACATGTTTGCCATGTTGTATAGTTTATTTAAGAAATTGCATAGAGTCATGTTCGTGTCATCAGCCCTTTAATTCTTCATGATGGAGTTATTTTATATCTAAATCAATTCTGCAAAAGCATTTGAATTGTAATCAAAAAAATTTTCCACAGTGGAGGCCAGATAAAGCAAGATACTATCTTTATTCTTATTAAATGTGACAAAAGAAACATTGAGTGTTAGGTAAATGCAAAAAAAAAAGTAAAATTAGAAATTTTATTTTTTGACCATAATGTCCCAAATGAGAGACCAGTTTCTGAGACGGACCCATAAACATTTTTCTGTTAAAATTAAACTACATGAGTGAAACCACACAACCTTGTACGCTAAACTGTTTTCAGGACGAATGCTGTTGAGGCAATTTTTGTGCTGCCTCAACAGCATTGTGTGGTAGAGTAGGTTCAGCACTGCTGCCTCCAGTGGCTTCACTGTGGTATTACACTCTACCTGGGAAAAGAGATGTGTGAGATCTTACCTTTCTGTTAAATGACTTGTTGGAAAAATCCATCTCAGTATATATATATTTTTTCCCCCAGTCAATATTATTGATTTGTTCAGACTAATTGTTGCAGTCCTAATGTCGGTTCACTCTCACTGTTCTTCCATCAGCCTAAAGAGGTTCAGATCAAGAAGCAGTTTCAAGAAACCTGTAAAATCCAGACACGGCAGTACAAGGCCCTGAAGAACCAACTGCTGGAGAGCACACCCAAGTCAGAACACAAAACCATGCTGAAGAGGCTGAAGGAGGAGCAGACACGCAAGCTGGCCATCCTCGCTGAGCAGTATGACCATTCAATCAACGAAATGCTTTCTACACAGGCTGTGAGTGATGCAGTCATCACTGGAATTCTGTGCAAGGAGATGATTTTGATGAAATTTTACTGAAATGGTAAATTTTTCTGCCCGTCACAGTTGCGGCTGGATGAGGCACAGGAGTCTGAGTGTCAGGTATTGCGGATGCAGCTGCAGCAGGAGCTGGAGCTGCTGAACGCGTATCAAAGTAAGATTAAGATGCAGACGGAGTCACAGCAGGATCGAGAGAAGAAGGAGCTAGAGCAGCGAGTATCTTTGCGCAGGGCTCTGCTGGAGCAGAAGGTCTGAGGCATTGCACAAACACGCACACAAGCACTCATCACTTAATAGAGAGTGGAAAATACAGGCTGCTTTTGACCTGAGAGCTATATAGTGTACATGTTTTATGGTTCTTCGGGAGTTGCCAGTCCTGTTGAGCTTCATCTTTTACTCAAATAATTATCTATTTTTGCACGGACATCTTTTAGTCCTAAACGTGGATACCAAGAGTGCTAGTGTCAGACCTACACACACACACACACACACACACACACACATCCAGGCTAGGTTACTGCAGTGGGCAAATGGAAGATGGGCACAGGGCATTGGATGAAGCACACATGGTCTTAATGGTACATGCCCACTAGTAATTTGTAACCACACCTCCACACTCTGCTTGGCATTTTTCTGGGTGTGGTTTTGATCGTTGTTGAGGGAATCAAGTCAAGTATCAAACCATACTGAATACTACTTTAGGAAAAAAAAAAAAACTTAATCATAATGTGCATCAGCCATCCATTTGCTGTGGCACAGTGTACTTAATTGATACCATACACTGTTTGTCTCCACTTCTGTCATATTTGCCTTCAAAATATTTTGATATCGGGTCGATTTGACTTGATCAGAATCTGGAAGCTACACTACCGGTCAAAGGTTTGGGGTCACCCAGACAATTTTGTGTCTTCCATGAAAAGTCACACTTTTATTTCCCACCATAAGTTGTAAAATGAATAGAAAATATAGTCAAGACATTTTTCTGGCCATTTTGAGCATTTAATCGACCCCACAAATGTGATGCTCCAGAAACTCAATCTGCTCAAAGGAAGGTCAGTTTTATAGCTTCTCTAAAGAGCTCAACTGTTTTCAGCTGTGCTAGCATGATCGTACAAGGGTTTTCTAATCATCCATTAGCCTTCTGAGGCAATGAGCAAACACATTGTACCATTAGAACACTGGAGTGAGAGTTGCTGGAAATGGGCCTCTATACACCTATGGAGATATTGCACCAAAAACCAGACATTTACAGCTAGAATAGTCATTTACCACATTAGCAATGTATAGAGTGGATTTCTGATTAGTTTAAAGTGATCTTCATTGAAAAGAACAGTGCTTTTCTTTCAAAAATAAGGACATTTCAAAGTGACCCCAAACTTTTGAACGGTAGTGTATACAGTCCTCCAATAGTATTGAAACAGCAAGGCCAGTTCTTTGGTTTTTGCTGTGCACTGAATACATTTGAGTTTGAGATCAAAAGATAATGGCTTTCGTTTCCTGATCTAATTCTTTACATCTAAATATGTCGAACAACTTAGAACATGGCATTTTTGGTGGCAGATCACCCAATCTTTAGGTGAGCAAAAGTATTGGAGCAGATAGTCTTCAAGTAAATAACACCTTAACTCTTCACCCCTTAAAGCAGTTGCTACAGCCACCCTTGTACATGTATATACTGTTCACCCTTAGAACATTATTTACAAGAAAAAAAAAGTCTAAAGACAAGGTTTTGTTCATATCAGTTTTCTCCTTTATTGTTTCAACATAGTTCTGACATTTTTCAAAAAGAGGGCATGAGACAGAATACAAAAATCACTGTTATGTTCCAACATTCACCAACTCACAGGTAGTGTCTGAAAGGTGAGTAAATACCTGTATGAAAACCAATCTTCATATTTTACATGAAGAATTCATGTAAAGTGGTGTACAATAAATGATTACTGCAACTTTCAATCGGAAGGCTTGTTTCGCTCTATGTATGTAGAGGTAAATTCCGAGTCGTCAAATGTCATCATTATGGTGCATACACGGGGTCGTCGTTAAGGGGTAAAGAGTTAATATTTGGTTGCATATCCCTTGCTTGCAGTAACAGCATCGGGCTGACAGCCCACTGACATCACCAAACTGTAGCATTCTTCTTTTCGCAGCTTGTACCACAGCTTTTTTTTTTTTTTTTTTTGAAGTTGTTGCTTGTTTTGGGGGTTTCAGAGCTATTAATTGTTTTCAACAATCATTCTAACAGGGCAAACCTGGGCAATAAGAAACGCTGGTCAGTCACATGTTCCAGTGTTTTTTGATTGCTGGAAAAATAAGGGAGTTCAAACCAAAGGGTGCTGTGTTCCAAGTTGTGTAACACATCTAGACGTATACATATGAGGAAATGAAAGATGAAGTTCTGTTCTACGGTCTCATTCATCTTTTGCTCTCAAACCCAAATGTCTTCCGTGTATAGCAGAAACAAAAGATTTGGCCTCGGCACTCCAGTACTTTCAGTGGAGACTGTATGTACATGCATGTGTTCAAACATGTACTTATGCTGCCTGCTTTATGTTGTTGATGACAATGTCCTGTGCATTGTGGCCCACAGATTGAAGATGAAATGCAGTCTCTGCAGAATGATCGCTCCGAGCGTATCCGGAGCCTGCTGGAGCGTCAAGCTCGAGAGATTGAGGCCTTTGACTCAGAGAGCTTGCGCCTCGGCTTCAGCAACATGGTGCTGGCTAACATCTCCCCCGAGTCACTCAACAACAGCTTTCCTGGAGCGCCACCCAACTGGGCTCACTCGGCTATTCCCCAGAGTTCCCAGTGGAGCTCTTGCTCGGGCTCTGGCCATCAGTACCAAGCAAATCAGGGAGGAGCGCCTGGCCAGCAGGTCTGGGGAGCATCTGTCTCAGGAGCAGCACCTCCGCAGTGGAGCCATGCAGCGGGGGGCCTCCTGGGGGCTGTGCCAAAGAGTAGTGGGAGTATGGCCATGAAAAACAGTCCACAGGCCCTCAGGAGGACCACATCAGGGGATCACAGTGAGCAGAACATGAGCAGGAGCACCAGCATCACGTCTCAGATATCCAACGGCTCCCACCTATCCTACACATAGACCCCAGAGTACCAGTGCCAGCAACCCCCACCCCAAATGCAGACAGGCACCTAGAATCAGCTGAATGGCACTCTCTGCTTGACTCTACCCCTGTTTTTGTCCCTCTGTCTCCCTGCTTTTTCTCACATGTAGCATGTGAGGTATAGATAAACATTGCTCAGGTCAATAGCTATTCTATCTGTGCATGACAGTTAATTGGCCCACATGCAGAGCTAGAATTTGTCTAACACTGCAGCTTATAAGATGCTCGGTTGATTTCTGTGAATCCAAGAAATCTAACCGTCTTTGCAAACCCCCACTAACTGTTTCAAAAGCATGTACATTATGTATGATGGATACAGAGAACATTTTGGCCATTTGATGAACTCCATAGCATTGAACTGAAGGATATAAAGAGTAATGGGACGTTGAACAGACATCTACACAAAGGGTAGTAATAATCCTAGACAAAATGCCAAAATGAACCCAACTTAAACATGCATCGGTTCCCATCCGGTCACATTGCCAGCCTGCTGTTATGCCCCAAGTGAATCAGGTCAATGTTCCTCTTCAGCTAGAATGTTGAACTGTAGTTTGTCTTAAAGAACGGTATTCGTATTTGCCACAACTTGAGTGCTGAGTGTTGTGTAATATGGGGACGAGAGTAGAAAAGTAGTCTGTAGTCTTCATTGTTGTGTGAAATCATGCACTCGTATTGCCAGGCATGAGGATTTTAAAGCGATTTGATTTTATTGTTTGGGATTTTAAGATTAACTGGTTTGAACGGACCTTGTCGTTTTACTGTCAGTCTTGGTTGTGTGAAGTCGGAGATAAAATACCAGCAGGTCTTTTTGTCAGCATTGTCATCACCCTCGTGTTTTAGAATGCGTTTGGGTATCCACAAAATCTTTTTGCTTTCCCTCGGGCATGCCAAAGAAACCTTCCCCACAAACCTGTAGAAAGCCTAAAACTATTCTGTCTCCCCCAACAAGTCAAATTTGAAGGTTAGAAGTTATCAAGCACCTAGGGGCGTCGTGGCTCAGGTGGATAAGGCGCCATACCATAAATCCGGGGACCCGGGTTCGATTCCGGCCCGAGGTCATTTCCCGATTCCCTCCCCGTCTCTCTGTCCCGCTCATTTCCTGTCTCTACACTGTCCTATCCAATAATAAAGGTGAAAAAAGCCCCAAAAAATATATTTAAAAAAAGTAGTTATCAAGCACCTTGAAAAAAGTGAAGGAAACATTACACGTCATGTCCTTTTTATATTTTGCGCCTAGATTTACTTGTGAATCGTTGTTTTTTGTTTTTTTAAAAGCTTTGCCATCCTATTTAGCCAAAGACATCAGGTACGGTTTCACAGTTTGAGCTCAGCGAGTGCCTTTTAATTCATGATTACATGCAGGGGTTTGAAAGTTTTACAAAAACCTGAAACAAACCTCTCCTATGCTGATTACTGATGCCTGGGAAAATCCTTTCTGTAGTGACATTGACATTTTCTACTATATACAATTCTGAAAAGTGCACAATTTTTCTCTTTTACATTTAAATCGGCCACAAGTAAAGTCTTATTTTGTGTCCTCAAAAGTGAAAATGGTTTAAAAATTCATTTAAAACATTCCTGCTTTGTTTAGGGGGGGATAGATTTATGGTTTCTGAAAGCTTGTCTCGGCGTATGTTAGAAAGGGAGGAAATGGACCAAAACCAGATATTTCGTCTCGTTTGTTTGTCGGAGTTCAGCCACGGTGACGTCAGTGAGGGTTTTTGCCCCCCCCCCCCACACACACACACACACACACACACACAGACATCATACCTTATTCAACTGCAGCAGAGTGAGTTGATCAACCGTACGGTTGAATCTGAATGCCAAACTAGAAACGGGTTGGAATGAAATAGCTGGAGAGGGGAGCTGAATATCGGTAATGTTTTTTTTTTCTTCCATATTGTGGTGCCTTCTTTAAAAGATGCCAAACAGGAGCACTTTATGTGAAATTTTTTAATCAAAATGCTTTGACCCTGAATTGCAAATACTATCCTGAATGACATTTTTACTGCTTCACTAAAAGACAAGCCAGGACACGGTGTCGAACAGCACATGTAGGCACATGCTGACCTTCAGCGTCACTTTTACTGCAGTATTACAGATGGACGGTTTGTTTAAACGATTCTGAACAAAGGATATGAGGTTTATCGGAGGATCAGTTATTACTGTATCGTGATTTCTAAACGCAGTGGGAGAATGAAAACAGGAACGAATGTATTTATTAGCAGCCGCCTCATCAGGGCACAGTGGTGTGTGTGTGTGAGGGACTGAAGTACTGTATGTAGGGAAGAGGACGGCACATTGTGTATCATTAAGGTCATAACAGCAGGCTGTGGGCAAATGGGCGGATCTGTATGGGAGCGGGTGCTCACTCAGGACAAGGTAAAATGGCTAAATTGTTTTATTTCGTGTGAATATGACGTAGTTGCCAGACAAAGCTTTAGAGGTGACCAAACACAGACAGAGAATCTCATTAATCGTTTTCATCCTCGCTCTCGCTTGGTCTTGTGCTCTGTGGAGTAGGTAGCGCTGCCTGGAGCTCTGGGTACATGAGTAGTGTTGCTGATGCCCCTGTTAGCCCTTTCTCTTGGACCTCGTCCTCATTTACTCATCGCATTAAGCCACGCTCTGCCTGGATCAAGTGTTTCAGCTGATGGATGAGTGAATGCACTTTGAAATAAAATTTGTTTGCTCTCCAAATCAGTTTTGTTTACACTCTGAAAACGGTGACTGACTGGATCCATGATGATTTGAATTATTTTTTTAACCTTTTAAACAGATACTGATGCACGCTTTTTGTTTTCCTTTTTGTTTTTTCCCTCCCTGTTGTACACTTGTGAGTAAAGTAACTTGTTCTCACTTACTCTCAAGGCAAGACAAACGAAATGAGGCACTGGTATTTTTTTTTTTTTTTAATTAAAATCTTCTGATTTTTATAACCCTAAATCCTTACTTACCAAAAGGCATCATCCTTCAAAGACAAAGTTTATCGATATAGTTTATTTAATTAATAATCAAGATGCGTAAATCCACGTACATGTGTGGAATGTTCATATTGTATATTAAGATAGATTAAAAGCATTAGTCTAAAACTAGTCATCTATGTGAAACCTCGAAGAGAAAGAGACTGATATAATTAAAAAAATAATTGGTGTGTGTGTGTGTATGAGAACTAGTTGATTAGGTTGTGCAAGTGGAGAATTACTCTGGAGGGGTCTCCAGGATGGATTTCAGGGATTTGTGTGTTTTTACACTGCACACTTTTTGTTTTCCCAATTCCATGAAAGAGTTCAGGCAGCAGTGAGTCTGCATCTGTCGTACTCGTCGTGATTCATTGTTTTTCTCCGTTGCGTTTATGATGCACCTACTTAAGTGAAAGCCTCAGAATATAATGCTTCCATTGTACAAGAAAAGAGGTGCAAGTTATCGCTCCTGTCTCCTCCCGTAAACCAAGGCTACAGTCCTGATAGAGCAGTAGCACTGTCTTAGTTTAAAAGTTAGGCTGTAGACTTAGTTTGGCCAAATCAATTTTCTGGTTTTAAATGTTTATCTTTGTGGTTAAATACATTAACAACTCTGTTTTTTCATAGTTATTGTTTACTTCCATCGTCTGGACAAATCATTGATTCTTTTTATATATACAGTATATATTTTTTTTTTCCGTTAATTTTAAACTTTTGTCCTACTGACTAAATTTAGGGGATGTGTAATACTGGTATCAACTGTATACATATATTCGTCTTGCGTTTTCTAGGTGTTGGAGGTTAAACCTCCAATAAAACACTGTGCCATCTCACAGCAGCCAAGCTTCGTCACTACTGCAGTGTCTCCTCTCCTCCTCTCGTGAAATCAGCAGTGGTTATTTTAGGGTATTGCACTCTATTGCCAATGCAGAAAAAATAAAATGGATAAAGGGGCTCATAAAAGGAGAAATGGTACATTTCTGTAAAGATTAATGTCAGTATTCATTGTTCTCTGGTTGAGCGTTACCACTACAATTCATATGTAATCTGTATCAAAATGTATAGATTGTGAAACATGTTACTGAATGTCTAAAAGATTATGGCTTGAGATTATATTAAAGTATTCATAAATCAGAGGAAAAAAATAATCTAGGGTTTAATGAACAATTTTGCTTGTACTGTATTGTCTTGATGGAGAAATAATGGAGAGAAGATTGGCTGTAATAAAATCATTTTAGTACAAATGTTTGTTCTGCTTTTTATTTGGGTGGACTGGTTATCAGTCTTTTAATAATATCGTATGCTTATTTGTATTAGGTTTATTTTACTATTTAGTGAAGGCAAACTTCAATATTACTTAGGCTACGTTTACATTACGTCGAATCAGCGGATCATCAGATTAACGTTCTTAAAACGATTCGCGTTTACACTAAAACCGTTAGCCGTGCACACAGCAACACCAATACGCGGATACGCTCGGCTCCGCAGGCATCCTGCGCTCCAAATCACTCCGCCCTGAACAACGAGTGCCCTCTGGAGGGTGCGCACTCCGGCCCTGCGCAGCTCACAGAGCGCGCGAGTGAAGTGCACAAGCCACGATTCGGGACTGAGCCGCTGTGTGTGTGATCCCAGCGCACATCACTTACCACTTGCAAGTGGAAGGACGGCAAGCCTAAAGACAATCATAACTACACAATGGGCAGTATTTGCATCAGTATTTGCAGTATTTTCATACTTTTATACTCTTTAATGAAAGGTGATACAAGGCGGAAGTCCGCGCCGTTTTTCAGCAGTCGCGTCACATGACCAACGCCAGCGAATCAGGAAGGTGGATGTCACAGTGACGTTGTCCAATGGAGACGCCAGCTAGAGCTCAGCACAACGTATCCGCGTATTCTGAATGTTTACACAGCACCGGAGCTGACACGATCTGGATTGAATACGTGGACCCTGGCGGATTCCCGTTTCCAGGCGGTTTAATGTAAACGGACAGTGCATCCGCAAAGAAAACGAGACAGATACGGTCTAATGTAAACGTAGCCTTAATCCTCTTCACCCCGAGTGGGGCATAAGGCCAATAACAAGCGCCTCCACTTTTGACGGTCTTTAGCAAGAAGCGTCTCGCCCCATGATAGACGTGCAAGATGGCTCGGGAATGTCTTACGTATGGACCAACGGTGGATCTCCAAAGTTGCCCTAATGTGGACACCCCCTGGAAGGCGGAAGCCTGGAAGACCTAAGACCACTTGGAGAAGAACCAGACTTCAATATTGGGTACATGTAATGTATTTTTTTGTTTGTTTGTTTGTTTGTTTGTTTTCTCATTGTGCTTTTTGACATCAGTCTGCACAAAAGAACCTGTAATGAAAAAGCATGAACTGTTTTTTGTTTGTTTGTGCAGACATCAGAAGACACCAGAGCAGCTCCAAGGTGCCTTGGCCTCAGTTCTCTGGAGGGATGGACACCATTGTTCCAAAACCTGTTACGTTTTTTAAATGATGGTTGAAAACGCTGTCTAAAACAGCATTCCGATATCTCCCATAGGTTTTTAACCAGATTAGGATCTGGTGCCTGTGAAGGCCATAACATGTATGACTTGCATTTACAATGAAGTAGAATAATCAAAAGAAATACAGTACTTGGAAAATTTTTTCAATTAATGTGTAAATCCATCCACCATCCTTTTCCCTGACTCCTCCGTTATACACTAGGGACACCTCATGTGCTTGTTGAGCACCCCATTCATCTGCGGTTATAGTGACCACTCTTCTGGAAAGGGTGTCCACTCGATTTTGGAGTGTAGTTGTAGGGATTTTGCCTATTCAACCACAAACGCATTAGTGAGGTCAAGTACTGATGCTGGGTGAGGAGGTCTGGGGTGCAGTTGGTGCTCCAGTTCAACTCGGTGGGGTTGAGGTCAGGGCTCTGTATAGGTCAGTGAAGTTCTTCCACACCAATCTTGATAAACCATGTCTACATGGATCTTACTTTGTGCACAGGGGCATCGTCATGCTGGAACAGGTTTGGAGCTTCGGTCATAATTCTGAGATCCCGGGGCTCGAACCCAGGACCTTCTTGCTGTGAGGCAACAGCGCTAACCACTACACCACCGTGCCGCTCACTGATATTATTATTATAATAAAGGTTTCTATTCCTATTTACTATTTAAGAAAAATCTGGGGCGGCACGGTGGTGTAGTGGTTAGCGCTGTTGCCTCACAGCAAGAAGGTCCTGGGTTCGAGCCCCGGGGCCGGCGAGGGCCTTTCTGTGCGGAGTTTGCATGTGCTCCCCATGTCCGTGTGGGTTTCCTCTGGGTGCTCCGGTTTCCCCCACAGTCCAAAGACATGCAGGTTAGGTTAACTGGTGACTCTAAATTGAGCGTAGGTGTGAGTGTGAATGGTTGTCTGTGTCTATGTGTCAGCCCTGTGATGACCTGGCGACTTGTCCAGGGTGTACCCCGCCTTTCGCCCGTAGTCAGCTGGGATAGGCTCCAGCTTGCCTGCGACCCTGTAGAACAGGATAAAGCGGCTACAGATAATGAGATGAGATGAGAAAAATCTGCTCCATATTCCCTACAAACTGCAAAAGTGCATTATGGGTGTTCTGCACTCTTTAGTCCACTAACGTCCTGCAGTGCACTGTGGGATATCTGGAGTGCACAGAATATTCAACATTATGAATCATGAAATGGAAGAGATCCAGTCTCTCAGAAGTGAAGTACAGGACACAGTGAAAGGAATGCAGCTGGGTTTGGGACATGCTACTGGAGTGGAGGGAGTTGCATATGACCCATGTGGGCCACCGTAGTGAAAATGCACTCGTGTTTTTAGGATGATCTCTAGGACATGTGTTGCTGGTAGTGTGTGGGTGTGATGGTTTGAAGATCAGTCAGGGGGGTGTGGTTTTGCTGACCAGTGACGTAACAATAGTAGGTAACTTTGTCGGACATATTTTCAGTTTTCCGCATTTCTGAAGCTGTTGCAGAGAGAGAGAGAGAGAGAGAGAGAGGATGAGCGGATACAGGAGCTGCACAGGCCACACTTTAAAGTGCGTTTTAAGTTGCGGAAGTTGTTTCCTGCAGTGCGCAGGGTTTAGTGTGGAAATAATTCCCACTGTAATGAACTTTACTGTTGGAAAGCAGCGGCGGTGAAGAGACGGAGGATCTGAGCACAGAGAGAGAGAGAGAGAGACTGATCCATGGATTTCCACCTGTGTTTACACGGAAACCTGCGCAGTGAACAAAGAGCTCAGAGGGAGAAATCAGCGCTGAGGGAGCTGCAGAGCAGCGCAGCTGGATTTCTGCAGCGGTTGTGTTGTGTTTGAGAGAGAGAGAGAGACTGCAGTGTGTTGCAGTGATGGGACTCAGGGTTGAGGCGGTGATCTGGGGATTTGTGTGGCTTTGTGTGATAAAATGCCACTCAGGACAGACTCCATACTGCGACAACGGAAAGGTAACGAGCCGAAAGTGGAAACCCAGGGGGTCCCAAAAGCCTCCAGACTTATGGAAGACTGTTTCCTCCAAAGTACTAACGAGAAGGTTTCTCATAATCATGACTTACTGTCTTATAATTATGACATCTCATAACTATGACTTGGTATCTCATGACAATTACCTAAGGTCTCAATAATTACTTACTATATCATAAATGAGTTTCTATCATTTTGACTTACTATCTCATAACTATGACTTGGTATCTCATGATAATTACCTAAGGTCTCAATAATTACTTACTATCTCATAAATGAGTTTCTATCATTTTGACTTATCTCATAAGTATGACTTAGTATCACATGATAATTACCTAAGGTCTCAATAATTACTATCTCATAAATGAGTTTCTATCATTTTGACTTACTATCTCATAACTATGACTTGGTATCTCATAATAATTACCTAAGGTCTCAATAATTACTATCTCATAAATGAGTTTCTATGATTTTTACTTACTATCTCATAATTATGATCTGGTATCTCATAATTTTGACTTACTATGTCATTATGTCTCAATAATTACTTACTATCTCAAAGTTTCTCATAATTATGACTTGGTATCTCATAATAATTACCTAAGGTCTCTAATTACTTACTATCTCATAAATGAGTTTCTAACATTTTGACTTACTGTCTCATAACTATGACTTGGTATCTCATAATAATTACCTAGGGTCTCAATAATTACTTACTATCTCATAATTATGATCTGGTATCTCATAATTTTGACTTACTATGTCATTATGTCTCAATAATTACTTGCTATCTTAAACTCATCTCATCTCATTATCTCTAGCCGCTTTTATCCTTCTACAGGGTCGCAGGCAAGCTGGAGCCTATCCCAGCTGACTACGGGCGAAAGGCGGGGTACACCCTGGACAAGTCACCAGGTCATCACAGGGCTGACACATAGACACAGACAACCATTCACATTCACACCTACGCTCAATTTAGAGCCACCAGTTAACCTAACCTGCATGTCTTTGGACTGTGGGGGAAACCGGAGCACCCGGAGGAAACCCACGCGGACACGGGGAGAACATGCAAACTCCACACAGAAAGGCCCTCACCGGCCACGGGGCTCGAACCCGGACCTTCTTGCTGTGAGGCAACAGCGCTAACCACTACACCACCGTGCCACCCTATTCTTTTTTATTCTCTTGTCAAAGGCATTCTTGTTTGTGTGTGTGTGTGTGTGTGTGTGTGTGTGTGTGTGTGTGTGTAAAAAACAAACAAACAAACAAGCAGCTCTGGAAAAGATTAAGAGACCACTTCATTTTTTTCTTAAATCAGCATCTCTATGTATGGCAGCCATTTCATTCCAATGTCTGTGCTGGAATTCCAACACACACACACACCCCTCATTTTACTTAATGAGGTACTGATTAGGTGATCACCTAAACCAAATCTTATTTAATGAGGAAAAGTATAAAAAGTGGTCACCACTGTCCTCTTGCAGTAGGACCAGTTTGGATGGCAAAAACAGTGCTAGTAGAACCTTAAATTTAATTGGAATACAAAAAATATCTATTCATTATGCCAAAAGAGTTAAAAACAAAAGTTTTAAGTGAGAAAAAGAAGGGTTCAGTTCCGGTTTTACTGGCAGAGGGATACAGTGAGTGTCAGGTTGCTTCCAACAAAATTTCAAAGATGGCAATTCATAAGAACAAGGTCAAGCAGCAGACATTGGGGATGACAGAGTTACAGACTGGCAGAGGGTGAAATCGACTCTCCACTGACTGGGATGATCATTAACTCCTTCGAATGTCACTCAACAACTGTAGGATGACATCAAGCCATGACCTACAAAAAGAATGACAAATCGCAGCTGGGGTTAAGTTCACAGCAAGGATGGTTTGAAACAGGCTCATCTAGATGGTGTTGAAGTCATGCAAAGCTAGAAAAAAAGCACTTCATCAATTTGGAGCAAAGAAGACCCAGGCTGAGGTTTGCTAAAGACCATAAGGATTGGACCGTAGAGGAATGTGGTAAGGTTATCTTCTCTGAGTCCAGTTTTCAGCTTTTCCCATCACCTGCTCATTTGATGGTTAGACAGAGACCTGGAGAGGCCTACAAGCCACAACGTCTCACACCCATTATGAAATTTGGTGGAGGATCGGTGATGATCTGGGGATGCTTTAGCAAGGCAAATTGTCTGTGAAGAACACATGAATCAAGCCATGTACAAGGTTATCCTGGAAGAAAACTTGCTTCCTTCTGCTCTGACAGTGTTTCCTAACTCTGAGGATTGGGTTTTCCAGCAGGACAGTGCTTAATGCCACACAGCCTGGTCAATCAGGTGGGGATGGAGGATGAAGATCAAAACCCTGACATGGCCAACCCAGTCTCCAGACCTGAACCCCATTGAAAACCTCTGGAATGTGATCAAGAGGAAGATGGATGGTGACAAGCCATCAAACAAAGCTGAGCTGATTTGATTGTTTGCACCAGGAGTGGCATGAAGTCATCCAAGAGCAACGTGAAAGACTGGTGGAGAGCATGCCAAGATGCACGAAAGCTGTGATTGTCAGGGTTATTCCACCAAATGTTGATTTTTGAACTCATCCCAAATTCAAACATTAGTATTGTGTTTAAAATTGAATATGATCTTGATTTCTATGCATTATTCAAGGTCTGAAGACACTTCATCTTTTTTGTTATTTTATCCCGTTGTCATTTCCTGCAATTAAATGCTCTAAGTGACAATATTTTGATGTGGAATTTTGGGGAAATGTTGTCGGTAGTTTATGGAATAAAGCAAAAATATTAATGTTCCTCAAACACGTACCTATCAATAGTCTCATCTCATTATCTGTAGCCGCTTTATCCTGTTCTACAGGGTCGCAGGCAAGCTGGAGCCTATCCCAGCTGACTACGGGCGAAAGGCGGGGTACACCCTGGACAAGTCGCCAGGTCATCACAGGGCTGACACATAGACACAGACAACCATTCACACTCACATTCACACCTACGCTCAATTTAGAGTCACCAGTTAACCTAACCTGCATGTCTTTGGACTGTGGGGGAAACCGGAGCACCCGGAGGAAACCCACGCGGACACGGGGAGAACATGCAAACTCCGCACAGAAAGGCCCTCACCGGCCACGGGGCTCGAACCCGGACCTTCTTGCTGTGAGGCAACAGCGCTAACCACTACACCACCGTGCCGCCCAATCCTATCAATAGTAAAACCAGAAAAACCGATAATTTTGAAGTGGTCTCTTAATTTTTTCCGGGGGGGTGTATATGCATACATATAATCAACACCAGTCAAAAGTTTGGACACACCTTCTAATTCACTGGTTTTTCTTTTAATGAAAAAAAAATAGTCACTTCATGTCTTAAAGTAATGATGGATGTCGTTTCTCTTTACTTAGTCGAGCAGTTCTTGACGTAATATGGATTACTACAGTTGTGGAATAGGGATATTTACTGTATTTTTATTATTTACTGTTTACTATTTCATCTCAAACACATTAATAAGGCAAGAAATTGCACTAATTAACTTTTGACGAGGCACCTGTTAATTGAAAAGCCTTCCAGATGACTACCTCAAGAAGCTGGTTAAGATAATGCCGATAGTGTACAAAGCATCATCAAGGGAAACAGTGGCTACTTTGAAGAATCTAAAATATGAAACAGATTTTGTTCTTTAACACTTTTTTTTATTTACCACATAATTTTATACATGTTCCAGATGTTATTTCATAGTTTTGATATCTTCAGTATGTAGAAAATAGTCAAAATACAGAAAAACCTATGAATGAGTAGGGTGTCCACATTTTTCACTGGTACTGTATATAAATTAAGTGTGAAAATTTTAGAAGACTTTTTGCTTTAAAAAAAATCTTAATTTCCCCTGTGTATGAAGATTTTTGGGACACCCTGTAATATCAGTTTAAAGTGTTTCGGTAACAACAATACATTATTGCTTTTTCTAAAATGTAACCCAAAGGCAAACCTGGAGAGGGACCTCCCGCCTCCGGATGAGTTTCTGTGCCCGACGCCAAGACCAGCAACATCAGCCCCGGTAACATGTCTTTTCATAATCACACTGCGGGACACCCCGCTACACCCGTGTTATGGTTTGATATTTTCACACTGTGATAATCTAATCTGAACTGTATTACTGTTTCATGGTATCACCAGTGTTGAAAATTAAAGGAAACATTTATGATGAAATCTTTGTGCAAAATTCACAAGACTACAAAATACAAGTAAAATTGAACAACATAGCCTAAATTTTATTCTTAGAAAAATATTTTGAGGATGTCTTTTCCATGAGTTTTTTTTTTTAGTTACGGTCTGTAATGCCATGATCTTTGGTGTAATTGACGTACATGTATGACAAAGTGAGGAACATGTGGTAGCGAGGCAGCAGAGGTAAACGGTGTAACGTGTTCACAGTAAAATCCCATTGTCCGCTGTCACCCAGTAGAGTATGGGTTCCTTTTTGAGTCTCATTCTCATCTCATCTCATTATCTCTAGCCGCTTTATCCTTCTACAGGGTCGCAGGCAAGCTGGAGCCTATCCCAGCTGACTACGGGCGAAAGGCGGGGTACACCCTGGACAAGTCGCCAGGTCATCACAGGGCTGACACATAGACACAGACAACCATTCACACCTACGGTCAATTTAGAGTCACCAGTTAACCTAACCTGCATGTCTTTGGACTGTGGGGGAAACCGGAGCACCCGGAGGAAACCCACGCGGACACAGGGAGAACATGCAAACTCCTCACAGAAAGGCCCTCGCCGGCCCCGGGGCTCAAACCCAGGACCTTCTTGCTGTGAGGCGACAGTGTTAAGCACTACACCACCGTGCCGCCCCGAGTCTCATTCTTCTTAAGGTTATTTCCTTGTGTCATCTCAGGGAGTTTTTTTTTTCCCTTACGTCAGTCACCTCTGGCTGATCTAAATTAAAAGTGCTATAAAAATAAAATTGAATTGGATTTTTTGCTACAATACCCATCCCGGTAGCTGAGCTCTGAATATGGACCAATATCTGATCCAATAATGGCATTTTTTAATAACTGCTAAGTTTCTATATAGGACAACATAACAGTATTTGATGGAAGAAACCAATTTAGACACTTGTCTGTAGACTGTAGACTTTACCCTGTCATCCAATTGGGTTGAGAAAATATGGAGAAAAATGTTTCCACAATATCAGTACTACAGATTTTGTCAACAGCACAAGTGTTTCAACAACAGCAGTGTGTTGTGCTTGGCCAACATTTGTGTCATATCAGTCAACACATAGATCCATGCCATAAACTACACCATTGATTCATACTGCAAAAATGCCCAGTCTGATCTGCTATCAAGTCATCCCTTCAGACCAGTATTTGATTGCTGCATCCCAGTCACACAATATGCATGTACAGCAAAAAGTGTCATGTGAAGCTAAAAAAGTACACAGGTATGAACATGTTTGGCTCAATGAACCTTGTCCTGTATTGGGAATTTGACCTAATTTGTTATCTCCACCCTTTTTGTGTTGCAGCAGCTTCTTGATATTTCCACCAAATATTTTCTACAGGTAAAACATTCACTTCTCTATGTTTAATTAACTTCCTCGCTATATGAGTGTTTTTCCACTCACACCATGAGATATATTAGTAAACCAAATGTTGACTTGACACTCATACTCGCTCACTTTGTTGGTTCTAGATAACGTCTTCAATTTAATCATTCTTGATCAAACCAGAAACAGTTTGAGCCACATGAGACAGAGGCCTCTTAAATATGTCATGGTTCCCAGTTTGAAATGGCCAACGCACTCGCCCAAGTTCCCGTTTAGACAACCATTGTAGGCATGGGAGCGATAAAGATGAAGAAGAAACCTTTATTCGTCACTTTACAATGAAATTCATCCTCTGCATTTAACCCATCTGAAGCAGTGAACACATGCACACACACTCAGAGCAGTGGGCAGCCACACCAGAGCGCCCGGGGAGCAGTCAGGGGTTCGGTACCTTGCTCAAGGGCACCTCAGCCCAAGGCTGCCCCACGTTAACCTAACTGCATGTCTTTGGATTGTGGGGGAAACCGGAGGAAACCCACGCGGACACGGGGAGAACATGCAAACTCCGCACAGAAAGGCCCTCGCCGGCTGCTGGGCTCGAACTCGGAACCTTCTTGCTGTGAGGCGACTGCGCTAACCACCACACCACCGTGCCTTTTTTTTTTTTTTTGCTAGTAATTCGCAAAACTAATGAGCAGATGCATATTGAGAAAAACTTAAAACTATCAAAACAAATTAATTGTACAATATTCTTCCAGCACGTGAAACAATAAATATAAGTAGATTGCTTTTGTCTTCAACTTTGCCAGAAGTATGCCAAGCGTTTGCTCAGGCACATATATAACTGGTCCTGAATCCTGTTACACATGACGATCCTTTAATGCCTTTTATCTTTTCAGCCAGCTGAGCAGGTCTGCATGGATCTGCCCATAACATACAATGACACAATCCCCAACAGGTAGGTCTACACACACACACACACACACACACACACACACACACACACACACTGTGCTCCTGGTGACTGTGGGTTCTGCATGGAGCCCTTTCTAATGGGGAGACACTTTGTTGTAGGGTTTAACATAGAAAAAGGAAAAAACAGATTTACAGGTCCTGATTTCTTTAGAATTTAAAATGAAATACACATTACAGAAAAACAGATTGTCTCAATAGAGGTCCTGTATATGAAGTATTTTATATCGTATGTGTTGGTTTGCCGCAGTGGAGCTCACAGGCCTGTAGGAGCTCAGAGTGGAGAGTACCTGTACTGCCCTCCTCAGCGCTGGATAAACAACCTGAAGGTAAACTCCAGTTAGATAAATCTTGCCTCATCCAGCATCCAGCTCTTGAGCGTGGAAAACCCCTTTTTAAAGGGTATGTAATGCCTTTTTGTAATGCTTTAAAACGAATATCCATCATTAGTAACAACCAAAATGAATTTATAAAGCAGGGGGAAAGATAATATAAATTATTTGTTATTTTATTATCAAGCACAAAAATATCAATAAATCGCGGCTTCCGGATCCCGGAAAAAGGCAGCCTTGCCCCAGGGCTAATCTCGCATGATGTCACGCGTGGAACCCCAGTTATCTGGGTCATTTCCGTTCATCTGACTCCGTGCTTGTTTACTCACCGAGATTGGATATTGTTGTAAGAATCTTACAAAAATAATGACGGGAAAGTGTTGCGTTGTGTTTGGATCTTCAGACTCCTGTACAGCAGGACATTCAGTTCACGAATTTCCAAGAAAAAACACAAATCTAAAGAGACAGTGGGTGAGATTTGTGCAAACAAAGCGGGCAGATCTCATGTCGCCTACTAATAACAAATCTGATTCGTCAAGTGTTCATCGCCACCAGAACGACCACATGGGAATTATTGGAGCAAAAAGAAACCCATTTATTTAATAAATGACATTTGATCTGACGTTTGGACGGTTCGTCGATTCTCCTATTATCTCTCACACAGAGTGCACCAGACGCAGGATTATGAGCAACAGTTACACGCTCGCGACATCTGATCTTATCATATCTGATGCACTTTAACAGGAATAAAAATGCGCATGCAATCGTCATTAATTATGAACTGAAGCGTGTTAAATGCTCTCAGATTGCAATGTTGCAAGACTCTATTTGTTTTTCGTTTTGTTCAGGAAAACATGATGAAAGGTAATCAACGTGTTCCACACATCTTTATCTATCTCTACATCTCGCGTGCACTACAGAGGAAGACTGTCGTGAACTGGCAGTTTCTCATCTTGGGGGCTCGAAAAGATAACCATTTACTCCGGAATATCCTTGATAATCATCTACCCCTTCATCCAACATATATAAGGATCCCAATCACTATCAGAAATCTCTCCAAAATGTGATTCTACATCGAGACTGGTCTAACCGGTCCTGCGCACATGAACGAAATTGATGCCTGGATTGTTACACGTATGACGTCACGCACCCCTTCGGGATCTTCCGGATGAGTCTCGGCAGACTCAGTGAAAATTGGCTGATCTTATTGATTTTCCATCAATTTATGGCCTTTTGGATCAGCTATGGTTCAAAAACACATAGTCACTCAATATAATGATTGTTGCTTTGTACAAGGAAAAAAGTGGGGTTTAGAGGCATTACATACACTTTAAACACAAGATCAAGACATTATCCAAAGTGTTACTGTAGTTTTAAAAGGAAGATTATCCAGATGTTGGAGCATCTGGTATGCGCAGGCTGCGAAGCTTGATGCTGTTCCAGTCTGTGAGGCAGTGAAGACAGTGTAGGTATGTTAATGAGTGTGTTCATCACCTTATTAGCCGAATTGGAGGGGAGTGTGGTGTTGGTGGGTGGATAGGGGGTTATGATCACTGGGTTGGTATCAGTAGTGAAGACGGTGGGGGGAGGTGTGTCAAATCTGATGAAAAACAAGTTAAACTCGCTTGGCCTTCTCCAGGATGCTCCCCTGCCTGGTATGCTGTTCTCTTCCCCATTCCTCTCGTCACACCTTTCTCTCTCAGTTGTTGTTCTCTTGTGCTGCTGACCTTCATTTTTCATTCCCTTTCTTGTCTTTATCTTTAGTTCTTACTGGAGACCTGGCTTCCTGTTACAAAGGCCCTGTTT
Source organism: Neoarius graeffei (assembly GCF_027579695.1). Classification (NCBI taxonomy): domain Eukaryota; kingdom Metazoa; phylum Chordata; class Actinopteri; order Siluriformes; family Ariidae; genus Neoarius; species Neoarius graeffei. The sequence goes on along the minus strand of NC_083585.1, from coordinate 30,114,841 downwards.
TCTTATCGAGGAGCTTAATCTCTTTGCTTAACAGTGGCTTGTTGTTAAAGTGCCATTCCACCATTGAATGTATTCTTTGCCATAAAATACAATATATTTTGACAACATATATAAATGGTATCACTAGATAGAGAAATCTTTTAGCTTCAAAATGATATATCAAACATAATTTTTTGACAACGACAAGTATATTAATTTTGCGACCAAAGTCACCTACCCTTTTAATTTCCGCGCATGATGTCATCGGCAGGTTCCCCTTCTTGTGTACCATGTGACGTGGCACATATTATCAGCAATGGCGGATAGAACGCGATAAAAATAATACCAATAAATCTAGCTAATACCGATAAATCTAGCTAACTGAAAGATTAACTCAAAATTTTTCGTAATTTTTTTGGCCCCCATATACGAGGAGAAATGACTCTCTCACTTTGGGGGTTTCCTGGTCTAAAAATAGACCGACACGTGGTACACAAGAAGGGGAACGTGCCGATGACATCACGTTTCACTACCGCGCGGAAATTAAAAGGGTAGGTGACTTTGGTCGCAAAATTAATATACTTGTCGTTGTCAAAAAATTGTGTTTGATATATCATTTTGAAGCTAAAAGATTTCTCTGTCTAGTCATGTTGTCATAAAATATATTGTATTTTATGCCAAAGAATACATCCAATGGTGGAATGGCACTTTAAGGAAACAAATTTATATTATATGCCTTTGAAATTATACGTAGCATGACACATGGGTGTTAAGGCCATTAGTGACTCTTCCATAATCATCAGTGAAACATGCCAAAGCCGTCACAGAATCCTTTGTCAGACTTGAAAAGGCGTATGTGTGACGCGTTCCTGAGTGTAGTGGGAACGCCAAAGCTTGCAGGCAGGCATGTTATTGTGCCAACAGACACTTTAACAGTTACTTATCGCTTTTCAGTGGATCGATCGGCACATACGCACAATCTGTTGACCAAAGCTTGGCTCAGCTGACTCCTCTGCACTCTCCTTCCCCCTTATCAGCCCTCGGCCATCACTGAAAGACACACACAACATTTAATCATATACAGGTGTGATTGTTTTGCCACTCGCCTTCCCCAGCCTCACAAACCGACGCTCGACCACGCCTGCACTGCCACAGCGTGCTAGTCACAGCATAGGTTTGTAGCTGGAGGTGCCCAGAATTACACAGAGCGAGAAGCGCAGTGAAGCTGTAAGTGCCTTTAACATTAGCGTAGGCAAGTTCTTGTGTGTTATTTCCTCATGGTGCCTGATGTTACATATTGCATGAACTTTGGAGGAGTACATGGAGGAGAGGAGTGCATGACTAAACCCGTGCCTATGTTAAACAAACCAACCATGGATAAGTAAACAGGAGGATAAAACTAGGGCCCAACTGATAAGAGATTTTTGGCACCAATATCGATAAAGTTCTATTACATCCCGTAACTGATATTATCAGCTTATACCCAGCCCTCCAAAAAAAAAAAGATAAACATGTTAATTCATATTAAAAATTATGAGTAGTCCAAAATACTCAAGCAGGCCTGAATGTACATGAAAAGAAAACATTTTAAACTATGTACACAACAGAATTACTTTTATTAGGCCTATATACAGTGTCTTGCTAAAGTATTCAGCCCCTTTGGTGTTTGTCCTGTTTTGTCGCATTACAAGCTGGAATTAAAATGGATTTTTGGGAGGTTAGCACCATTTGATTCACACAACATGCTTTGCACTTTAAAGGTGCAAATTGTTTTTTTTATTGTGACGCAAACAAAAATTAAGACGATAAAACTGAAATCTGGAGTGTGCATAGGTATTCGCCCTCTTTCATATGAAACCCCTAAATAAGAGCTGGTCCAACCAATTCACTTCATAAGTCACATAATATTAGTTGATTTAAGATCCACTTGTGTGCAATCAAAGTGTCACATGATGTCTGTATAACTCAACCTGTTCTGGAAGGACCCTGACTCTGCAACACTACTAAGCAAGCAACATGAAAACCAAAGAGCCTCCAAACAGGTCAGATACCCCCTTTTCCACCAAATCAGTTCCAGGGCTGGTTCGGGGCCAGTGCTGGTTCACAACTTGTTCAACTTGCGAGCCAGCTGAGAACCAGTTTGCTTTTCCATAGCTCGTGGTGCTAAGGGAAGCCACGTCATTACGTCGCTGTATACGTCAGTTACGTCGCTGTATACATCAGTTACGTCGCTATGTTTGCATAAACCTTGGCGCAAATATTGAAGCAAAAACAACATGGAAGAAGAAGCAGCAGCAGCAACAACAATAATAATAATGGATGACTTCACGTTTGTACGGCTGCTGCTTCTCGTCGCTTAAAAATGGCGATCTTTCGCGATCTTGTTATTGTTGTTGGTCTTAACAACTCCGCCCCGCCCCCGCTGACGTAAGCGGTTCTTTCCTCTGGCCCAGCGGAGAGCTGGTGCTAGCCTGGAACCGGTTTTTCTGGCCCCAGAGCCAGTTCTTTGTCAGTGGAAACAGAAAACCTGGTTCCAAACTAAGCACTGGCCCCGAACCAGCCCTGGAACTGCTTTGGTGGAAAAGAGGCAACAGACAAAGTTGTGGAGAAGTACAGATCAGGGTTGGGTTATAAAAAATATCCCAAACTTTGACTATCCCACGGAGCACCATTAAATCCATTATCTGTAGCCGCTTATCCTGTCCTACAGGGTCGCAGGCAAGCTGGAGCCTATCCCAGCTGACTATGGGCGAGAGGTGGGGTACACCCTGGACAAGTCTCCACGTCATCACAGGGCTGATACAGAGACAACCAACCATTCACACTCTCACTCGCACCTACGGTCAATTTAGAGTCACCAGTTAACCTAACCTGCATGTCTTTGGACTGTGGGGGAAACTGGAGCACCCGGAGGAAACCCACGCGGACACGGGGAGAACATGCAAACTCCGCACAGAAAGGCCCCCGTCAGCTGCTGGCCTCAAACCCAGGACCTTCTTGCTGTGAGGCGACAGTGCTAACCACTACACCACCGTACCACCCCCCTCGGAGCACCATTATAGCAAAATGGAAAGAATATGGCACCACTACAAACCTGACAAGAGAAGGCCTTGCCCACCAAAACTCACAGACCGGGCAAGGAGGGCATTAATCAGAGATGCAACAAAGACCCCAAAGATAACACTGAAGGAGCTGCAAAGATCCACAACGGAGATGGGAGTATCTGTCCATAGGACCACTTTAAGCCGTACACTCCACAGAGCGGGGCTTTATGGAACAGTGGCCAGAAAACATATGCAAGTCATGTATTTGTTCTGTAAACACAAAAGGTTAATGTAATATACTCTATATCACCTTTATAAATAAAACAGCATTGACCTTATACTTACAAACATGTGCAAACCTACTGGTGCATGAGGCACATTTCTGCTCACTGCTCATCAAAGCCGTACGTGTAGTGAATCCTTCAGGCTAATTCAGAATACAGGTGCTTTATTGGCCCTGGATCGACTTCATTTCGGCCGATATCAATAAGGTTATTAAGCACCATTATCAGCTGATGATCTCGGACTCTTGATCTATCAATCAGGCCCAAGGAGGAAAAAAAAACATCACCACCACCACATGACCACCAACATCCAGCCAATCAGGACAAGAAGACCCACATGCTTATCAGTCATAATGGCTTCTCTCACACACTAATCCTGTCTGATTCATCCTGATTCTCTACTTCCGCTTGGATTTTTTTTTTTTTGCACTGGTGACTCATCCTGCTGTTGATGGGCCCACATTGTTTCTCAACCACTGAGCCCCGGCCCATTGGTGGGCTGTGAAGCGCCATCTAGTGGGCCATGAATTTTTTTTCCAAGATGAAGCTAATTTTTAGTAGGGTACAATTACTGGGTTGCATCTGACGTCAGGTCTACCTCATTAGATATGCAAGACATGAAGTGGTGGTCAGCTAAGCTCACTGTTCACCATCACTGGCATGCCTTGCTAGTCATTAAAATGCCCTACGCTCCCATCTGTAACCAGGAGTGATGTTGCATTCCATTAATACACTTTACAGTAGATTATTAGATTCTAATATAATAGATGAGCCAAAATAATTGGGGATCTTTTTGATCCCCGACTCATTACAAGTATGAATAGGTGGCCTTTAAATTAAAAAAGGTTGAGAACCCCTGCTTTAAAGAACTGCACTTCCCAAGACCCACTTTAGCCTGGATACTGTGTCCGTGTTCTCATTCACGTTCAGACAGTCTGGCCTGAGTATACGTTTTAAGGGCTGTGGTTTTGAATGGAAAACTGAAAAGGAAAAATTTAAATGTGCTTGAATTTTGCATTTCAAAACTGTTAGCTTCAGATAACGTCCACAAAAATTGCTGTACCTTTAAAAGAAAAAAGCTGCCTAATATGCAAAAAAAAAAAGAGAAAATCATGATAATGATGTTCAAGTGGGCGGCACAGTGGTGTAGTGGTTAGCGCTGTCGCCTCACAGCAAGAAGGTCCGGGTTCGAGCCCCGTGGCTGGCAAGGGCCTTTCTGTGTGGAGTTTGCATGTTCTCCCTGTGTCCGCGTGGGTTTCCTCCGGGTGCTCCGGTTTCCCCCACAGTCCAAAGACATGCAGGTTAGGTTAACTGGCGACTCTAAATTGAGCGTAGGTGTGAATGTGAGTGTGAATGGTTGTCTGTGTCTATGTGTCAGCCCTGTGATGACCTGGTGACTTGTCCAGGGTGTACCCCGCCTTTCGCCCGTAGTCAGCTGGGATAGGCTCCAGCTTGCCTGCGACCCTGTAGAGCAGGATAAAGCGGCTAGAGATAATGAGATGAGATGAGATGATGTTCAAGTGTCTTGTCAGTGTTTTTCATTGTGCTTCGAAAACCTCAGTCTTCACATCTGATAAAAGACTAAAAAGTTTACTTTGTAAAATCTACTGTATCATCGTAGGTGATGAAAATCTCATCTCATCTCATTATCTGTAGCCGCTTTATCCTTCTACAGGGTCGCAGGCAAGCTGGAGCCTATCCCAGCTGACTACGGGCGAAAGGCGGGGCACACCCTGGACAAGTCGCCAGGTCATCACAGGGCTGACACATAGACACAGACAACCATTCACACTCACATTCACACCTACGGTCAATTTAGAGCCACCAGTTAACCTAACCTGCATGTCTTTGGACTGTGGGGGAAACCGGAGCACCCGGAGGAAACCCACGCGGACACGGGGAGAACATGCAAACTCCACACAGAAAGGCCCTCGCCGGCCACGGGACTCGAACCCGGACCTTCTTGCTGTGACGCGACAGCGCTAACCACTACACCACCGTGCCGCCCGTGATGAAAGTCTCCCTACATAATTATTTGACTGTATTTAAGACTTTAGTATTATATTCCAGTATACTGTCAGGAAACCCAGCCTTCTCAAGTACAACTCAAAACCTAAAAAAATTTGGGACAGTATGTTCAACTTGAAATTAAAACTGAGAACAATGCTTTGTAAATAATCTTCGACATGTATTTCACTTAAAACAATACCATAGCACATGAATTTTATTGTTTTTTCAAAATAAACACATTACAATTTTGATTCTTGCAATGCATTTCAAAGAAAGTTGGGACGGTAAAGTATTTACCACTTTATAACGTTGCCATTCCTTCTCACAACACTTAAAAGATGTTTAGGGACTGAAGACACCAAGTGACGAAGCATTTCAGGTGTTATTTTGTCCCGTTCTTCCTGTAAACAGGTCTTGAGGTGTGTAACAGTACCGGGTCGTCGTTGTCACATGTTTCGTTTCAAAATTCACCACACGTTCTCTGTTGGGGACAGAGAGGACGGACACCCTCTTCTTCCACAGCCATGTGTGCAGAATGTGGTTTTGCATTGTCTTGTTGAAATATCCCTGGAAAAATGTCACCTCGAAGGCAGCATCTATTGCTCCAAAATTTCAATGTACTTTTCTGCATTAATGCTGCCATCATAGAAGTGTAAGTTACCTTTGCCAAGGGCACTGACAACCCCATACCATGACACACCCTGGCTTTTAGACTTGTTGCTGGTAACAGTCTGGATGGTCCTTTTCATCTTTGATCCAGAGTATACGGTGTCCATTTCTTCCAAAAAAGACCTAAAATACTGATTTGTCTGACCACAATACACATTTCCACTGTGTGATGGTCCATCCCAGATGCCTCTGAGCTCAGAGAAGTCGACGGTGCTTCTGGACACAGTTAACATCAGGCTTCCTTTTTGCACCGTAAAATTTTAACTGGCCTTCATAGATTTAACTCCATATTGTAGTTCTTGACAAAGGTTTGCCAAAGTAATCCTGAGCCCATGTGGTTATATCAGCTATAGATGAATGACGGATGTTGATGCAGTGCCGTCTGAGGGATCGGAGATCACGGGTGTTCAGCTTAGGCTTGTGCCCTTGCCCTTTACACACTGAAATTCCTCCAGATTCCTTGAACCATTTAATGATATTATGCACCATAGCAGGTGAAATATTCAAATTCCTTCCTACATTTCTTTGATGAAGATTGCTTTTAAACATCTCAATAATTTTCTCATGCATTTGTTGACAAACTGGAGATCTTCAGCCCATCTTTGCTTTTCAAAGACTAGGCCTTTCCTGGATACTGATTTTGTACCAAATCATGATTACTGTGATATTACTGTTGATATCAGCTGTTTCAAATCACATCATTATTTAATTGTTTTACCTCATTGGTAGCTCCATCCCAACTTCTTTTTTTTTTGGGGGGGGGGGGGGTTTGCAGATCTGAAACACAGGAATGGATGAATATTAACAAATGAAATGAAGTTGACCAGAAAAACATGAAATATCTTGGGTTCATACTGTCTGCAATGAAATACAGTTCAAAGTAAATTTAAAAATCACTGTTCTCTCTCTGGGCGGCACGGTGGTGTAGTGGTTAGCGCTGTCGCCTCACAGCAAGAAGGTCCGGGTTCGAGCCCTATGGCCGGCGAGAGCCTTTCTGTGCGGAGTTTGCATGTTCTCCCTGTGTCCGCGTGGGTTTCCTCCGGGTGCTCCGGTTTCCCCCACAGTCCAAAGACATGCAGGTTAGGTTAACTGGTGACTCTAAATTGACCGTAGGTGTGAATGTGAGTGTGAATGGCTGTCTGTGTCTATGTGTCAGCCCTGTGATGACCTGGCGACTTGTCCAGGGTGTACCCCGCCTTTCGCCCGTAGTCAGCTGGGATAGGCTCCAGCTTGCCTGCGACCCTGTAGAACAGGATAAAGCGGCTAGAGATACTGAGATGAGATGTTCTCTCTCTTATTTGCATTTTCTATACCATCCCAACTTTTTCTGATTTGGGGTTGTAGATGTATATTTTTGGCCAGTGGGTAGAAGCTGGAGAATCCAAAGGAAGCCCACACAAACACAGGGAGAACAGGCAAAACTCTACAGAGACAGTAACTTGAGTTCAAGATCAAAACCAAGACTCAGGAGGCAGCCATGCTTTATTTTTGTTCAATGAATGATGTTTTCATCCTGTATTCATTGTTGTCTATATTACTTCCGATACATTTTATTCTCAAGCAAGAGACTCTCCGCAATAGAACAGTTAACACAGCTGTACATGTATTCATATTTGTGTATGATTACAAATGAAAATAAAAATGTGCTTTTATGATGCAAGACTTGGAGTGAAGTGGTAATAATTTCCTCACCTCCACAGGATGGCGCCACAGTGCTCCTGTTTCACCCCTGTGTTTTGGAGGACGCTCGCAGGAGTCTGGTAGCAGTGGCTCACTCCTGCTTACCTCACTTCATCCTCACAGCTCATCCTCAACTCAGCCAGCACAGAGTGAGTCACTGCTTCACCACCACCCATCTGATACAGCTTAAAGACTGTTATTGTGACATGGCAATATGGCAAAAATGCCTTTCACATTACTTGAAGGCATTTTCTCAGTACGTAATGTGTCACGTAATTCAGTACTGCTGAGTTTTACTGAAAAGTGTCTGCAGAACAGCATTTAAATCACCTGCAAATACTACAAAATATTTTAAATATAGTTTTAAAAATCTCATTACCTCTAGCTGCTTTATCCTGTTCTACAGGGTCACAGGCGAGCTGGAGCCTATCCCAGCTGACTACGGGCGAAAGGCGGGGTACACCCTGGACAAGTCACCAGGTCATCGCAGGGCTGACACATAGACACAGACAACCATTCACACTCACATTCACACCTACGGTCAATTTAGAGTCACCAGTTAACCTAACCTGCATGTCTTTGGACTGTGGGGGAAACCGGAGCACCCGGAGGAAACCCACGCGGACACGGGGAGAACATGCAAACTCCGCACAGAAAGGCCCTCGCCGGCCACGGGGCTCGAACCCAGGACCTTCTTGCTGTGAGGAGACAGCGCTAACCACTACACCACCGTCCCGCCCTTTAGTTTTAAAAATAACTATTTATTTTAAACAGTACAAAGGATTCACATATATTTTATTCTCAGTAACTCGAATCATTGAGGTTATTTTCAAAATGATATTTGCAACATTTATTTTTATATTCTTTACCAACTTACTTTAACAACTTTCCTTTTATTAAATTAGTTTACGCACGTTTATAGAGGTTGGAATAAAATATAATGGCCTCTTTAATTAAAATATTGATTTTATTAAAAATTATTTTAAAAAGTTCACAAGTAGGTCTTTGCTTAATAAAAATTTATGAACATTTGCACTCCCTCCAACTGCTTCTGTTTTCTTTCGCTTTCAGCAGTATGTAAAAAGCTGATTTCTTGTTAAATCTATTTCTACCATCAATCTCACACCAGCTTTTTCCCCATTTTAGGTGTGTGTGTGTGTGTGTGTGTGTGTGTCTTCATGACATTAGAGCTATTACTTCTGCCAAGAGTGGTCACCTGTATTCCCACCTGTATGTGCTCTATCCTGGGTGGCACGGTGGTGTAGTGGTTAGCACTGTCGGCTCACAGCAAGAAGGTCCGGGTTCGAGCCCAGCGGCCGGCGAGGGCCTTTCTGTGCGGAGCTTGCATGTTCTCCCCGTGTCCGCGTGGGTTTCCTCCAGGTGCTCCGGTTTCCCCCACAGTCCAAAGACATGCAGGTTAGGTTAACTGGTGGCTCTAAATTGAGCGTAGGTGTGAATGTGAGTGTGAATGGTTGTCTGTGTCTATGTGTCAGCCCTGTGATGACCTGGCGACTTGTCCAGGGTGTACCCCGCCTTTCGCCCGTAGTCAGCTGGGATAGGCTCCAGCTTGCCTGCGACCCTGTAGAACAGGATAAGCGGCTACAGATAATGGGTGTGCTCTATCTGTCTAAACAATGCAATTACAGCTAGGAAAAACTAAGCCTGATAATAATCACAATTCTTTTTTTTTTTTATTTCATTGATTCGAATCATCATAAATTTGTATCACAGTTTATCGTTGCATGATATATCACTACATGAGTAATAGAGGTACTATCAGTACTCATGATACTCTCAAGTATTTTGACTTAGTCAAGAGTATTTTGACTTATTATATCCCACTTTATCGAATGCTGTTGGTTGGAAATGTTAACATGTAAATAATGCATGAAGCAGGATTTAAAATGAATAAGATGAGACAGAAGCCAAAACAAATCGCAAGGAGTTTTTGTAATAGTGTGTATAAATGCCCCTTACTCACATATTATCCAGCATTACACATGAGAGCACTATGGTTAGAAGGCTGTTTACAGTTACATTCCTGTTCTATTTCCTCTAAGCCATTTGCCTTGGTCTCCTGGGGTCACACTCTAGAGATGTCCCACATCACCATAGCAGGAGTGTGTGAGTGGTTACTCACATCTTCCTCCAACTTTAACCAAAAAACACCAAGCCGAAGCCAGAATTACACCCTGTATTTGACAAAAGCTGCCCCAGTGGAGCGTGTGCTGGCTACCTCTGTGAAGGTCAGTGATCATGAGCTGCTCCAAATACAGTTAAGAAAAATCACAAGACAGTTATTACAAAAGTATTTTTAATATTTGTCTTTGCAAGTCACTGAAAGCATGCTGTGTGGAGGCTCTGTCTGCATCCGAGGCTACAGCGAGAGCAAGGAAGAGCCGATCAGTCCTGCAGCCTGCAAACGGAGAAATGGAGAAAGAAGACGTGAAGCACTCTGAAAATCCTTCATCTATCAGCTCTGAGTCCGATACGCTGCATTCTACACACACACAGCCACTGTACAATAGAGAGGGTAAAGATTCACTATCTATAGACCCTCATGGCAATGTCACACTCCCTCTCCACGCTGCCGTGCGCTCAGAGGAGCATGGCGGTGGTGCTGTGGAGACAGACGCAAAGATAACTGCCACACAGATGAGAAGAGTAAAAGAGCCACATGGGAGCACCAGGGGTGAGGAAACGGTGGTTAAGGTGATGCATGATTCACAGACTGATGTGAAGTCTCACAAGAAGAGCGGCACTGTGGCTGCGGGGAAGCAGCGTATTAAGACTGATGTAGCCGAGCTGAGTGCAGGAGGAGGCTGTGCAGTTCCAGGTCACTGCAGACCTCCCGATGTGGCCACTACAGTGTTAGGAGGACCGCCGAAAGGACGCAAGATGAGCGTCCAGCACACTGATGAGGCCGTGTGGGCGGCAGCAGCTCTGGGCTTCCTCCTGGTGCTGCTCGTGCTTTCAGTGCTTCATACACGCCTGTACCGTAACTGCCGTGCACCATCCAGCCTGTACTGGTGCGAGAGCCAGCAGGATTATGAAAGTGTAGCAGGTATGAGCTTACAAATCACCTTCACCTACCTGCACATTTAGCATTTACGGTATATTTACTGGGTGACTAGACTTTTAGTAAAGCTATTTGGTAACATGTTATTTAAAGTGTATATATATATATATATATATATATATATATATATATATATATATATATATATATTTTTTTTTTTTTTTAATCCCCCATAAAGCAGCTTAGAGGATTTTTAGGGCCATGTCAAAACTTTACAGAAAAGAGTCGAGAAGAACATTATTATTATTATTATTATTATTATTATTACTACATGGCTGTGTATATAATAATAATAACAGTAATAATAATAACTGTTCTGACTGCAGTGTTTAATTTCACATCATGTTCTGACTGGCCTGTGAATTAGTAATCCTTCATCCTGTGAGCCAGTCGAAACCAAGGGGGAGTTTGATCTCTTTCGTCGATTCAAGAAATAAACATCTGTTTATTCCTTAATGTTGCTTGGAGCACAGCTGGAGGGAAAAAGCTGTCTCATCTATTGATCTACACTGCAGTTCTATGCAGTTAAAGGACATGGGACATGAAACATAAATGCACGCTATATCAGTTTCTTTCCATTAAAAATATGAAATAATTGCATCAGCAAATACAAAATTATCTATTAAATTCAGCAAAATCGTTATATTCGTGATGATTATATGGCATTTCTGCTCGAGCTCCGATATGCATATTTTACAACCGGAAGAGCCGCTGTCACGTGATCATACGTCACAAAAACTTTCGGGTACAGCACAAGCGGGTAGATGAATATGGAGAAGTGTGAATCGTGATGATGACGAATGCGACAAAATAGTTTTTGTGTCTTGGATGACAAGAAAATTGTTTCGTTTTTAGAGTGTTTAACGTACATTGAACATCATGGTGTATTGCGACCTCCCAGTCAGTCAGACGCGCTGTCACTCCTGTTAGCAATGTAGCTAGGCTCAGTATGGCCAATGGTATTTTTTGGGGCTGTAGTTAGATGCGACCAAACTCTTCCACGTTTTTCCTGTTTACATAGGTTTATATGACCAGTGACATGAAACAAAGTTCAGTTACACAAATTGAAACGTAGCGATTTTCTATGCTATGGAAAGTCCGCACTATAATGACAGGCGTACTAACACCTTCTGCGCGCTTCGACAGTGCATTGATACCTTCACTCGGAGTTGTACCATTATTTTTTAGACAGGGCGGACGGACCAGGGCATTCGCCCGCCTGGCCGTGCCCGACGAGGAGCGCTCTTGGCCGGCTTGGGAGGCAGACGGCAGCCCCTCCTGGAAGTGTGGTTTTACCATGGGCCTCATGCAGTAAGGATTAGTATTATAATTTTGGGTGTATCAATTATTGATTATCATAATTCTGACTCGTTTCACCATTTTGAATGTTTTCATCTCGGACTCTGGAAGCATTGTATCTCAATCAATCTCGAAAAATATTAGCAAAAAAAACTAGCTTGCAACGGACTTTAGCTAGATCTATGATGAACTTTCAATGTATGATACAAAAATAATTCTTCTTTCAACAGATCATTAGCCTTTGAGCAGAATTGTTTTTAACTTACCAGGAAGTGTTATCGAGCCGACCGCTTTCAGTTTCATGGGGACTGAATGAACTCTCACTCTCAGAATCATCTGACCCGTCAGAGTAAAGACAAGATCCATGTTCATGTGAATTTCCAGCTATCGGTTCGAATTGATAGGGTCTAACTTCACATCTCTGTGAAACATCGGGAATGTCACTGTCGATGGTGTCCATTTTGGTAACCTGTTTACATTAGATTCCCAAGCGCTGGCTCCTTGGAAAGTTTTTGTGACGTCACGGGTCACGTGACTGCTTAGCTAATTAACGAATCATTGTTTTACGCTGATGTATAAAAAAGTTGAATAATGTGATCATTTTCACATTTTTGACGCCCTGCAGTGGTTTAGATGGCGTTTCTTATGCCCTTTATACATAATTATACCCAGAAAAAAATCCATGTCCCATGCCCTTTAATCTGCAGCCAGTTGAATAGAAATGGATGGGATGTGTTATAGAAGTTGACTCAAAGCCTCAGGAGTGCTCTACTCGTAAAAACAAGCTTGCAGGATAAGAATGAAAATTGGTTACTTTGCCACCTTGAACAGTTCACCCAGAATTTCATATTTTCTCATTTCTGTCACTCATCATCCAGCCTTGCTTTTTTTATTTTAATATTCAAGATGCTCAGTTTAAGCCCATTTAAATAGAATGCTGTCAAATCAAGTGTTTTCAGTTGACGTTTTAGCAGCAAAATATCAGTGATTTAGATATTTAATGAACGAATATATTTGCGAGTAATGATGGGCAGTTGATTTTCTGGAAGGTTTGTTTAGCACTCGTAGTCCGTTGCTATAGAAGGTGGTATTTTTGTTGCAGACGTCATTCGCAGGAGGCTGAGGATGGTGGGAAGGAGGAAGAGAAGATTGAACCACAAAAGGCAGCAGGAGTGTCCTTTGCTCTCTGACTCCAGCACTGATAATGACTTGGACTGACTGGCTGTACAGGAGTGTGTTATCTGAGCAGTCCGGTCTCCCTCCATTGAATAAAGCTGAGTCTGTATTTTACAGCACTGCAGCTCCTTGTGGAGCACAGACAAGTAAATGCAGTATTCAGGAACCATAAACATGACCTCAAGCAGGGGGTTTTCCCCACACACCAATGAAGTCTATAAACGCTCCGACTCGTAACTTTATTTAAGTCTTTTAATTGTATTTTTGAAGGTACAATGCCTCAGCAAAGTATTCACCCCCAGTGATTATTTCTCTCTTTGTTCTGTTTAAGCACATCGGAATGGGATTTTTTTTCTTTTTTTTTGTGCTACTGTTGAAGTGACTCTCTGCAAAAATAAAATGAATGAATTTGATGCCCTCAGAATTATTTGAAAATTTAAAAAAATCTAAAAACAGTTTACTTGATAAGTATTCACCCCCCTCAGTGTTAATTGTCCTTTTTAAGCAAGAATAAATGCTGTTTTATAGGCTTTTATATATATATATATAATATATATGAGAGAGAGAGGATATTACACGGTTGCATGAAGATATGAAGATTATATACAAGTGGGGCGGCACGGTGGTGTAGTGGTTAGCACTGTCGCCTCAGAGCAAGAAGGTCCGGGTTCGAGCCCCGTGGCCGGCGAGGGCCTTTCTGTGCGGAGTTTGCATGTTCTCCCCGTGTCCGCGTGGGTTTCCTCCGGGTGCTCCGGTTTCCCCCACAGTCCAAAGACATGCAGGTTAGGTTAACTGGTGACTCTAAATTGACCGTAGGTGTGAATGTGAGTGTGAATGGTTGTCTGTGTCTATGTGTCAGCCCTGTGATGACCTGGCGACTTGTCCAGGGTGTACCCTGCCTTTCACCCGTAGTCAGCTGGGATAGGCTCCAGCTTGCCTGCGACCCTGTAGAAGGATAAAGCGGCTACAGATAATGAATGAATGAATGAATGAATATTCATTTTTAACCAGTTCGCTGTTTTGACAACGCGCGTCTAGTCAGTGGGAAAACACTGGGAGTGACATAATCGGAGCGAAATATCGGAAAATATGTCACTCAGATCCGTGATGCATTTCGTATGGAAAAATGCTAATTTTTCCAACATGAGAAGATAAACTTCATATCTTCAAGCCAATGTGTGATTTTCTTTTTATTACATAGACACATTCACTGTGAGTGTAAATGGTTGTATGCGTCAGCCCTGTGATGACCTGGCGACTTGTCCAGGGTGTACCCCGCCTTTCGCCCGTAGTCAGCTGGGATAGGCTCCAGCTTGCCTGCGACCCTGTAGAACAGGATAAAGCGGCTAGAGATAATGAGGTGAGATGAGAATGAGACACATTCACAAAGAAAAAGTACTCAAATTTATCAAAACAATTCATTGATTTTCTCATGAGTCAGCATATTGGAAAATATATTACTCAACGTCCTGGATGTCGTTTGTATGAAAAATACAAGTGGCCTATATATATATAGCGCGTGTGTGTGTATTTAATTGGATTTATGTCCAACTGAAGAGAGTCACTTTAGGCGGCATGGTGGTGCAGTGTGGAGTTTGCATGTTCTCCCCGTGTCCGCGTGGGTTTCCTCCGGGTGCTCCGGTTTCCTCCCACAGTCCAAAGACATGCAGGTTAGGTTAACTGGTGACTCTAAATTGCCCGTAGGTGTGAATGGTGAGAGGAGAAAACCTCTATAACAATCCAGTAGAAGGCAATGGGAAACCACTACTGTAAGAGACTTTGATGGCTGGTAAAAGCCATCAGCGTGACCACATCACCACAGTGATATGCCAAATGGAAAGAGAGTCACTTCAAAATGAGCAGAAAAAAATAAATTTGAAGATACAGTACTTAAATTTGATGTTGCAATATAGCAAAAAGAGTAATAATCACCAGGGGAGGGGGGAGATATATACAGTACTGTGCAAAAGTCTTAGGCACATGTAAAGAAGTTCTGTAGAATGGCTTAAAAAAAATAATGAAATGTCATTTAAAAAATACTATAAACAGCAGTAAGCCATAATAAATGAAACAGTCAATATTTGGTGTGAGACGACCCTTTGCTTTAAAAAAAAAAAAGTAGTCTCAGGTACAACGAGTGCAGTTTTATAAGGAAATGAGCTGTAGGTTTTACTGAGCATCTTACAGAACCAGCCACAGTTCTTCTGGACACTTTGACTGTCACACTCGCTTCTTCATTTTGCACCAAAACCCAGCAGCCTTCATTATATTTTCTTTTTTCATCTGAAAAGTGCTCTCTTATGGAATATGCTGCTCAGATACAAACTTTTTCTGTAACATTTAATTTTGTGCTGGAAAACAAACATCTGGAGCTCAAAAATGTTTTTGTACTGACTCAATGTAGAAGTTATAAAATATAAATCTATAACAAAGTTTGTATGAAAAAAATAGGATGCGGAAGACTTTTGCACAGTACTATAGATACACTGGCATTCAAAAGTTTGGGGTCACTTTGAAATGTCCTTATTTTTGAAAGAAAAGCACTGTTCTTTTCAATGAAGATCACTTTAAACTAATCAGAAATCCACTCTATACATTGCTAATGTGGTAAATGACTATTCTAGCTGCAAATGTGTGGTTTTTGGTGCAATATCTCCATAGGTGTATAGAGGCCCATTTCCAGCAACTCTCACTCCAGTGTTCTAATGGTACAATGTGTTTGCTCATTGCCTCAGAAGGCTAATGGATGATTAGAAAACCCTTGTACAATCATGTTAGCACAGCTGAAAACAGTTGAGCTCTTTAGAGAAGCTATAAAACTGACCTTCCTTTGAGCAGATTGAGTTTCTGGAGCATCACATTTGTGGGGTCGATTAAATGCTCAAAATGGCCAGAAAAATGTCTCGACTATATTTTCTATTCATTTTACAACTTACGGTGGGAAATAAAAGTGTGACTTTTCATGGAAAACACAAAATTGTCTGGGTGACCCCAAACTTTTGAACGGTAGTGTAGTTTGCGAGACATATTTGCGTATAATGCAATAGATGCATATCCTATGTTCAGTATTTTAAAGTATGAAAAATGAACCAGTATCCTATGTTTTAAAGTGTATTTTATGTTCATAATGCTTTTAAAGGGTTTCTCGACCTGTAATAATCAAAGAAGTTCAAAAATGTTTTTCACTATTAGTCTTCTTTTTACATTGTCCCAGAAATCAGCTGTTCCTTCAACTGGAACATCTCTGTTCCTTAAAAGTCCATTTGATTCAGTGAGGCAGACTGGGGGATAGGACAGACTTATCAGTGTTTCAATTAGGATTCATTACGAAGGCAGCAAATTGGTCTGAAAATGACAAAATTGTGACCCCTAAAGAATATTTCAAATAAATTCAAACAAAATAATTGTTGAAATATTCTGTTCGGTTTAAATTACTCAGAGCTTCCACAAACTTTGATGTTGCTTTTGACCATTTCTTGTTTCCTGTAGCGTATAAATGTGAGGTCATGGATGTTGTCAGACGTATGCAGTCACAAATATCATTAATCACAATTGGTGGCATAGTAAAACAGGTTTTTCTTTCAGAGCGTTCTAGAACATTGGAAAATTTAGCAAAAGATAACAGATGAGCAGAGGAATCTTTTAGCCCATAAGTTCTGTCAGGAGGTTTAGACTTTGCTGTCGATGGATCCTTGATCAATGACTTGAATCAGACATTAAAGTAAATCAACACAGAAATTGTGAAATGGTCGTCTCATTCTCTGGACTTGAGCCCTAAACAAACAAGAAGACAGAGTTGTCTAGATCCCCCGCCCTATATACCAACTATATACCAAGTTTCAAAATATTATGTGTCACATTTTTCAAGTTGTGCTGCAGGAAACCAACCCTACCTCTTTACACTGACCTCAACAGCCCATGGCATAAACCCACCGGATCTTTGGTCCAGCTGAGCTAAAAATTCAAATTTCTCACATTTCTTAGTATCAAAAGGCACATATACATTACTAAATCAACACATGTACCAACTTTCAAGACCATGCCACTCATAGTTTTCAAGTTCTGCTCCAGAAACAAAACCTACCCCGAAGACTAACCTGAGAGACTAAGTCTGAAATTGTTTCCATGGAAACATGAAAAATTAAAATTTCTCAAATTTCTTGGTATGAAACGGCACATCTACATCACCTTGTTAACATGTATACCAAGTTTCAAATCCATATCATGAATAGTTTTGGATATATGCTCCGGAAACGAACAGTGCTCTTAGCAACTAAGTCAAAATCTATTTTTTTATGTAAGGAAGGGAGGGACGGACGGACGTACATAGATAGAAAGAAAGAGAAAGAAAGAAATGTGCTCCATAGAAGAGGATCCAAGATATTTCTACAAGTGTGCATTTGTTAACCAGGAAAAACCATGGCCTAATGGTTGTCTTTGGGACCAAAGGTTGCTGATTCGATTCCCTTGGCTGAAGTGCCCTTCAGCAAGGCACCCAACCCGAACTGCTCCCCAGGCTGCTCTGGATATGTTGTACGTTGTTCTGGATAAGAGCGTCTGCTAAATGCCTGTAACGTAATATAACCATTACAGAAAGACACTTGTTGGTGTTTCTTTCCCCAGGAGAAGCCTCACCAAATGACCTGTTGTTGACCTGTTGTTGACCTGTATTGTTGGACTTAATCTGCACCCATAGGGACCTGTTGGACCCTGTGGGTGCAGATTATATTGTAGTGCTGTTTACAGGGATCCAGATGTCTGAAACTGCAGAAACGTGGCTAGTTTCAACTGGTGATGATGTGTACTATGAGAATCTCACAATAGTTTCTGGGTGGTGAAACTGAGCAGGAGGCATATTTTTCCCTTGAGGATGGATGGGCCAATAAATCTTACAAAAGACGAAATGTGTTTGTACAACATGTCCTGCATTTATGAAATATATTACAATTATTAAATTACTTAATTTTAATCTGCGGTCCGAGCATGATGCACATCACTTATTATTATTATTATTATAGGTGTTAAAACTCTGCCTACAGCCCTTCCAAACAAACAAGCCTCTGAAACTTGGTAACCTTCCTCTGGTAATCTGTACGTTCTTATGCAATTGTTTTCTGGATACTGTTTGTGATTCTCACAGAATTGTGCAACAGAGGCAAAATAATAAATACGGTGCAACATGCGGCTCATTTGCCTTAGGCTTAACATTGTGAAACTGTTGTAATAAATAAGAGATGCGTGTAAACAATATGACAAACTATTAGGATTACTCTCGAGCAACCGCCATTACACAATTTGCCATGTGTATGTTATATACTGAGTGTAGCCACACTGTTGATTCTTAAAGGGAAAACAAATGACTTGTGTTCTCGGGTGTAGAACTGATTATCTCATCTCATTATCTGTAGCCGCTTTATCCTGTTCTACAGGGTCGCAGGCAAGCTGGAGCCTATCCCAGCTGACTACGGGCGAAAGGCGGGGTACACCCTGGACAAGTCGCCAGGTCATCACAGGGCTGACACATAGACACAGACAACCATTCACACTCACATTCACACCTACGGTCAATTTAGAGTCACCAGTTAACCTAACCTGCATGTCTTTGGACTGTGGGGGAAACCGGAGCACCCGGAGGAAACCCACGCGGACACGGGGAGAACATGCAAACTCCGCACAGAAAGGCCCTCGCCGGCCACGGGGCTCGAACCCGGACCTTCTTGCTGTGAGGCGACAGCGCTAACCACTACACCACCGTACCACCCAGAACTGATTATATATGGATAAAATATCACTTTGCTCAGAGCGACTCTCCATCCACATCAAAATATTTAACAAAGGTTGGTGACTCGGATAAACGCCATGTTCATGGCATATCTATTTAAACCTGCCATGTCTTTAATTCCCTGCCAGCCCTATCCCCAGTTCCATTTCCAACTGACCACTTTCACATTTTACAGGTTGAAAAACAGCCCACAATTATACCCAACAATTTCAATGCTTTTTTCCTTCCAAATCCTCTCATACAAGATGGACACTTTGTGTAGATGTAGCAATAATACTGCTGAACTAATGAATAATGAGAGTCAAAATGGTTTGAGGGTCCCCCCCGCCCAGATCTGAGAGAGACTCTGAGGTTAGTACAGCAGCATCCTGTTAGATTTACATCTATGTGGAAAATTATTAGCTCTCTGGATATTTTCTTTCTAGGACCTCAAGCTGCTGACTGAAGTTTTCCAGCTCCCTATTTAATTTAATATCATGTGGACCATCTTTAAACTAAGGTTGTATAGGAAACATAAATATCAGGGTAAAACGTTTATTAAAAGCTAGATTTACTTATAGATGATCTTTACAAATGGGTCAAGGGATGTAATTCTTGTGTTCATGGATTAAGAACAGATTAATTATTAATTTATTAATTAATGATTCAGCTCTGTAGCAGATGATGATGATGATGATCTATAGATTTCCACAGATGTCTTGTTTTTTGTGTCCTGTGTCCTTACTGAACTCCTCCCAGCGTGTGAGGTTTTTTCAGCTTTGGCACTGATTGAGTCATAGGTACGTGTTAAAAAGCCTTTCCAGCTACCTTGATCGTCCAGTCCAGCTCTTCTCCAGCAGGCCGCTTAAACACACCTCTGTGATTCCGAACTGGGCGATGGGGCTTTTCTTTGGTTTAGTTTGTGTCTTTGCTCTTTTTACTCCTCCGTGTCTTGGTGCTCCTCTACCGCAGGTTGAGCGACGAGATGGAACATTACATCAAGGTGAAAAATCCCAAGATGATATGATACTGGCAGCTGTAAGTTTTTTTTTTCTTCTTCTTCTTCTTTCATACTCTTTGATAATACATTATTCACTGATTTACAGCATAATATAAAATCACTTTTATGATTGTCAGTGGAATGTTGTACAAATAGCATAATCAGTGGTGAAGACATGACTGGTTAGAAGAAAAATAATACATAACTACCACAATTATCTTTTTAGTAAGTATTTATTGACACCATAAATTGATTCAGAGTGATATGCAGAGAAAAGAGGCAAGTCATTCGAACTTTTTATTGCAGTCGGGGGTTTTTTTTACTTCCTCTCTTTCAGAAATACATCGAACGCTTCTACAGTTTTCAGACAGGTCCACCTGGTCATAGGAAGAGAAGTCAACCTTATTTTTCCTCTAAACTGACGGGCATGCAGAGCTTTTTCGGACTTAATCAGACAGGCATCCTGGACACTGAGACGCTGGCTGTAATGAAGACGCCCAGGTGTGGTGTTCCTGATATTCAGGAGTATGTTTACAACCGAGGCAACAGATGGAAGAAAAATGTGATCTCTTACAGGTAATGAACTTCAGCAGTATAAGTGTTAACTGGTGATTTAGGTGTACAGTTGAGGCCAAAAGTTTACAGTGGTGCTTGAAAGTTTGTGAACCCTTTAGAATTTTCTATATTTCTGTATAAATATGACCTAAAACGTAATCAGATTTTCACACAAGTACTAAAAGTAGATAAAGAGAACCCAGTTAAACAAATGAGACAAAAATATGATACTTGGTCATTTATTTATTGAGGAAAATGATCCAATATTACATACCTGTGAGTGGCAAAAGTATGTGAACCTCTAGGATTAGCAGTTAATTTGAAAGTGAAATTAGAATCAGGTGTTTTCAATCAATGGGATGGCAATCAGGTGTGAGTGGGCACCCTGTTTTATTTAAAGAACAGGGATCTATCAAAGTCTGATCTTCACAACACATGTTTGTAGAAGTGTGTCATGGCATGAACAAAGGAGATTTCTGAAGACCTCAGAAAAAGCGTTGTTGATGCTCATCAGGCTGGAAAAAGTTACAAAACCATCTGTAAAGAGTTTGGACTCCTCCAATCCACAGTCAGATTGTGTACAAATGGAGGAAATTCAAGACCATTGTTACCCTCCCCAGGAGTGGTTAACCAACAAAGATAACTCCAAGAGCAAGGCGTGTAATAGTCGGCGAGGTCACAAAGGACCCCAGGGTAACTTCTAAGCAACTGAAGGCCTCTCTCACATTGGCTAATGTTAATGTTCATGAGTCCACCATCAGGAGAACACTGAACAACAATGGTGTGCATGGCAGGGTTGCAAGGAGAAAGCCACTGCTTTCCAAAAAGAATATTGCTGTTCTTCTGCAGTTTGCTAAGGATCACGTGGACAAGCCAGAAGGCTATTGGAAAAATGTTTTGTGGATGGATGAGACCAAAATAGAACTTTTTGGTTTAAATGAGAAGCATTATGTTTGGAGAAAGGAAAACACTGCATTCCAGCATAAGAACCTTATCCCATCTGTGAAACATGGTGGTGGTAGTATCATGGTTTAGGCCTGTTTTGCTGCATCTGGGCCAGGACAGCTTGCCGTCATTGATGGAACAATGAATTCTGAATTATACCAGCGAATTCTAAAGGAAAATGTCAGAACGTCTATCCATGAACTGAATCTCAAGAGAAGGTGGGTCATGCAGCAAGACAACGACCCTAAGCACACAACTCATTCTAGCAAAGAATGGTTAAAGAAGAATAAAGTTAATGTTTTGGAATGGCCAAGTCAAAGTCCTGACCTTAATCTAATCAAAATGTTGTGGAAGGACCTGAAGTGAGCAGTTCATGTGAGGAAACCCACCAACATCCCAGAGTTGAAGCTGTTCTGTACGGAGGAATGGGCTAAAATTCCTCCAAGCCAGTGTGCAGGACTGATCAACAGTTACCGCAAACGTTTAGTTGCAGTTATTGCTGCACAAGGGGGTCACACCAGATACTGAAAGCAAAGGTTCACATACTTTTGCCACTCACAGATATGTAATATTAATCATTTTCCTCAATAAATAAATGACCAAGTATAATATTTTTGTCTCGTTTGTTTAACTGGGTTCTCTTTATCTACTTTTAGGACTTGTGTGAAAACCTGATGTTGTTTTAGATCATAATTATGCAGAAATACAGAAAATTCTAAAGGGTTCACAAACTTTCAAGCACCACTGTACATATGCCTAGGCTAAAGACATTTGTATTACCATATATTTCGTGTGTTAAGCTATTTAGGGTATCTACTTTATTTCCATTTCAAAATAATACTTGAGAGCTAAATTTCTTTCAGCTTTTATTTACTATATCAGAGTTTCAGTGGGTCGTAATTTTACATTGACCTTGTAAGTATTTGGTGGAACTGACTTTTAATTGCTTAACTTGAATCAAACACCTTTTTTTTTGGGCCACTCTTCCTGAGATAACTGGTGTAACTCAGTCAGGGCCTCTCCAATACTTTCATTTTGTTGTCTTTAGCCATTTTGCTACAACTTTGGAGGTATGTTTAGGATCAATGTCTCATTGGAAGACCCAGTTATTACCAAGTTTTAAATTTCTTGCTGATGTCTTGAGGTATTGCTTCAGTTCAGCTGATTTTCTACATACCGGTAATCCTCCTTCCTCGTGATGTCATCCATTTTCTGACGTGCACCAGTCCCTTTTCCAGCAAAACACTCACACGATGTGATGCTGCCACCCCAATGTGTCATTGCGCTGATTATTATGGCTAAATGGTTAATTTTGTTATTGCATCTGACTAGAGAACACTCCTCCAAAAAACTAGGTCTTCAGGTGATCACTGGCAAACTTCAGTCTGGCTTTTTTATGCCTGTCTTGTAGTAGGGGCTTCTTCCTTGTTTGACAGCCTTTGAAGTTTGGCAGTATAGACCCTTTTCAGTCACGTGACCTTCGTAAACGCGACCACCATTTTGGACATGTAGCGGACTTCGGCTCGAATCGGTTTGAATGCGAGGAAGGCGACAAACGGAGAACATACAAGAAAAAGGAGCGAGATGCAGAAAACACCTTCACTATCCAGCGACGTAGGGCATTTACAGGGCGAGCAGAGGGAGAAGTATTTGCAAAAATTGAGGTTAGCAGGCTTAGAGAACGACGTTTACCTGCTTCCACCAGGATTGTTCACTGACGTACGGAAGTACACGAAGCCCTCGTCTTTACCTGACTTCGGCCCACATGATCTGTATACCTATGTCGTTAAAAACCCATCGCCATACACATACACGCCAACGTCCGAGGTTCCGGAGCGCGCTCCGGCTTGCTCCCGGAGTGCTCCGGCCGAGGTTCCCCTCAAATTAAGCAGCGCGCGCCGGCTTGCTCCAGGAGTGCTCCGGCCGAGGTTACGGAGCACGCTCCGGCTTGCTCCGGAGCAAGCCGGAGCGCGCTGCTTAATTTGAGGGGAACTTCGGCCGGAGTGTGCTCCGGAACCTCGGCCGGAGCACTCCTGGAGCAAGCCGGCGCGCGCTGCTTAATTTGAGGGGAACCTCGGCCAGAGCACTCCGGGAGCAAGCCGGAGCGCGTTCCGGAACCTCGGACGTTGGCTCCGGCAGCTATTTATACTGGATCCGGTGTAAATAGCTGCCGGATCATAATTACAGTAAACTAGTAAATACAGTAAAGGAAAAACTTGAGACTGAAAGGTTTTAACAGTCATCCAAATGACTGAACGTAAACATTGCTACAGTAACATACCAGCTACTTGTTGACATTAGCTAGTCAACAATAGCTACTACAGAAGAACAAAGAGGTTACAATGGGTTATTTTAACCTATTTGGTTACACACTCGCCGCCACAGAATGTTAACACCAATGTAATGCCTTTTCTGGCTAATTTTATTCGTCTTACCTCCAACAAAGTGGTCACTACACAAGCGTTGGTATGCCGAGGGCTGCCAATCTTTCCTGTTAATGGCCGCTATCCATCTTCTCCGTCGGTCAGCATCTACCGGGATCCGATAAAATGATAACCCTTGCCTTGTTTGTTGATGGTTACTACATCCAGGTGCACAACAATATAGTGGCATGATGGAAGTCTTGCTGAAAGTAAAAACTTTCTTTGCTGCCGTTCCTCAATGTTGGCTGTGGTAAACTACTGGTAGTACACGTCCAAAATGGCAGCTGCGTTTGTCGTGACGTCACGTGAAAAGGGTCTATAGGACTCTCATAATGGTGGATGGACATACTTTGGTACCTGGTACCTCTGACTCCTAAACCATTTCTTTTGTTGTCGCCTTGTGGTTTAGTTGAACAATTTCAAGTTTATTCATCCCTGCGAGTTAATTTGTACCTCTTTCTTGAATGATGTGGTGTCTGTGTGGTCCCAAGATTTTTATATTTGAATCCAGTCATTTGTACAGATGTGTGTGTGCGTGTGTGTGTGTATGTGGTACCTTCAGCTGTTAGGAATTTGCTCCTAAGGAAGAACTGGACTTGTATAAGTCCACAATTATTTTCTGAGACCTTTACTGAGATGTTTGGAACTTCATATGGTATCAAGGGCAAAAGGGACTGACCCAGTTAAATACTAATAATTACAACAATTGGCCAATCAGAAGCTTCTAAAAGTCATTACATTTTCTGGAATCTTCCAGACTGTTTAAAGAGAGTGTCAACTTGGTGCATATAAACTATTGACCCATTATAATTCTGCTACAGTAAATGAATCTGTCTCTAGCTCGGGGGGCAGATTGAATATCTTTAACCAAAGTATGTGTAAACTTTTGGCCTCAACTGTACATGGCTTTCTCTTAGTTTTAGATGAAGCTTCCATTTCTCTTGATATTTCAGAATTGGGAAGTATACCAATGACCTGCCTAGGAGAACAGTAGACTCTTTGATTGGAGCAGCTCTGGATGTGTGGGCAAAGGCCAGCCCTTTAAGCTTCTTCAGGTCTTCCTCGCAGCAAGCTGACATCATGGTGGAGTTTGGCTCCAAATGTAAGGACCTGTGGGATGAATACAGCCCTTTAATAAAGTACATAAAGTATACATAGAATGATTTTTAGACAGGATGGACATGACCCCTCTGTCGGTCCTCGGATGATAATGAGCCATAATGACTTGTACAAGTCATTATGGCTCATTATCATCTGAGGACCGACAGAGGGGTCATGTCCATCCTGTCTAAAAATCATTCTATGTATACTTTACATGCTATGTATATTTACACGCCTGTTACATATATATAATCATGACTATTCTTTTTTTTTTTTTTTTTTTTGTGTGTGTGTGTGTGTGTGTGTGTGTGTGTGTTGTCTTTTATATAAAACCATCCAAGACCATGGAGACAACTACCCCTTTGATGGACCTAAGGGCACACTGGCTCATGCTTTTGACCCTGGAGAGGGTATTGGAGGAGATGTTCACTTTGATGATGATGAAAATTGGACAGCAGATTCCAGAGGTATTCCTTCAGCTTGCCAGATTAAAAATACACCACTTCAGATACTATATTAGTGCCACAAATGAACTAAATATATGTCTACAGTGGTGCTTGGAAGTTTGTAAACCCTTGAGAATTTTCTATATTTCTGCATAAATATGACCTAAAACAACAGCAGATTTTCACACAAGTCCTAAAAGTAAATAAAGAGAACCCAGTTAAACAAATGAGACAAAAATATTATACTTGCTCATTTATTTATTGAGGAAAATGATCCAATATTACATATCTGTGAGTGGCAAAAGTATGTGAACCTTTGCTTTCAGTATCTGGTGTGACCCCCTTGTGCAGCAATAACTGCAGCGAAACGTTTCTGGTAACTGTTGATCAGTCCTGCACACCGGCTTGGAGGAATTTTAGCCCATTCCTCCGTACAGAACAGCTTCAACTCTGGGATGTTGGTGGGTTTCCTCACATGAACTGCTCGCTTCAGGTCCTTCCACAACATTTCCATTGGATTAAGGTCAGGACTTTGACTTGGCCATTCCAAAACATTAACTTTATTCTTCTTTAACCATTCTTTGGTAGAACGACTTGTGTGCTTAGGGTCGTTGTCTTGCTGCATGACCCACCTTCTCTTGAGATTCAGTTCATGGACAGATGTCCTGACATTTTCCTTTAGAATTCTCTGGTATAATTCAGAATTCATTGTTCCATCAATGATGGCAAGCCATCCTGGCCCAGATGCAGCAAAGCAGGCCCAAACCATGATACTACCACCACCATGTTTCACAGATGGGATAAGGTTCTTATGCTGGAATGCAGTGTTTTCCTTTCTCCAAACATAACACTTCTCATTTAAATCAAAAGTTCTATTTTGGTCTCATCCGTCCACAAAACATTTTTCCAATAGCCTTCTGGCTTGTCCACGTGACCTTTAGCAAACTGCAGATGAGCAGCAATGTTCTTTTTGGAGAGCAGTGTCTTTCTCCTTGCAACCCTGCCATGCACACCATTGTTGTTCAGTGTTCTCCTGATGGTGGACTCATGAACATTAGCCAATGTGAGAGAGGCCTTCAGTTGCTTAGAAGTTACCCTGGGGTCCTTTGTGACCTCGCCGACTATTACACGCCTTGCTCTTGGAGTGATCTTTGCTGGTCGACCACTCCTGGGGAGGGTAACAATGGTCTTGAATTTCCTCCATTTGTACACAATCTGTGTGACTGTGGATTGGTGGAGTCCAAACTCTTTAGAGATGGTTTTGTAACCTTTTCAAGCCGGGTGAGCATCAACAACGCTTTTTCTGAGGTCCTCAGAAATCTCCTTTGTTCGTGCCATGATTCACTTCCACAAACGTGTTGTGAAGCTCAGACTTTGATAGATCCCTGTTCTTTAAATAAAACAGGGTCCCCACTCACACCTGATGGTCATCCCATTGATTGAAAACACCTGACTCTAATTTCTCCTTCAAATTAACTGCTAATCCTAGAGGTTCACGTACTTTTGCCACTCACAGATATGTGATATTGGATCATTTTCCTCAATAAATAAATGACCAAGTATAATATTTTTGTCTCATTTGTTTAACTGGGTTCTCTTTATCTACTTTTAGGACTTGTGTGAAAATCTGATGATGTTTTAGGTCATATTTATGTAGAAATATAGAAAATTCTAAAGGGTTCCCAAACTTTCAAGCACCACTATATAATTTAGACTTCTAGAATAAAAACATTATTCACATGTGTCATTTCTATCCTAATACATAGTTAAATCTACAAGTTGTCTATGGGATTGAGGTCTGGTGACTTTGCAGGATAGTCAAAAGCAAACCAGTCACACAGACATTTGGTTCTAAGCACCTTAGAGTTGTCATCCTTGAATGTATGAGAGTGGATGTTGTACTCTTTGTGAATCCAGATGTGCAACCTGTTGACATTGTAAAATACAGTGCTGTGGGGTTTTTTTGTTTTTGTTTTTTGTCTGAGGAGTTCATACCTGATTGTAAGATGAGAACTTTTTAAAAGTATTTGTTTTTCTATGTGGTGTATTTGACAATGACGGGGTGAATTCACATAGGATTTCTGTCTCCCACTCCAGGATTCAACCTGTATTTGGTTGCAGCACATGAGTTTGGTCATGCTTTGGGTTTGAAACATTCTCAAAACCCACAGTCCCTCATGTATCCCACATACAGAAACCGTCGAACACAAAACATGCTTTCCAGTGAAGATATTATGAACATCAACGCACTCTATGGTATAAATTCACTTACTTTCTCTACCCATGGTGTCCACAGAGATGTACTGAAATTCCCTTCATTTAACATCACTAACGTTTTTCACAGTTGAACATGAAATCGTAAATGATGCTTTGATGTTCTACAGGAAGGAGTGTTCAAGTGCCTTATTACCCGAGGCTGAATTGGAACTATCCCTTCAACTCTTGGTTCACTCGTTTTTACTATCCAAGGGCAGTAAAGGACAAATGTGATCCTGACCTGTCTTTTGACTCTGTTACTAATGTAGGGGCAGCCATTTTGTTTTTTAAAGACCGGTGAGTCACTTACACATTTTAATCTTTTGTAGCTTAATAAAGATACAGAGAGGTGACAAATTAAAGGAAAACTGGTGGTTCTTTAATGTTGCGAGAGGCATTTTTTTTTACATGTCTGGGTCCACTTGTCCCCTTGGACAGAAGTCATGACAAACTACAAAGAGGAATTCAGTACAAATGTATTCTGACTGTGGGTGGCACGGTGGTGTAGTGGTTAGCACTATCGCCTCACAGCAAGAAGGTTCTGGGTTCGAGCCCAACGGCCGGCGAGGGCCTTTCTGTGTGGAGTTTGCATGTTCTCCCCGTGTCCGCGTGGGTTTCCTCCGGGTGCTCCGGTTTCCCCCACAGTCCAAAGACATGCAGGTTAGGCTCTAAATTGACCGTAGGTGTGAACGTGAGTGTGAATGTGAGTGTGAATGGTTGTTTGTCTCTATGTGTCAGGCCTGCAATGACCTGGCGACTTGTCCAGGGTGTACCCCGCCTCTCACCCATAGACAGCTGTGATAGGCTCCAGATCCAGTAGAACAGGATAAGCAGCTACAGATGGATGGATGTATTCTGACTGATCGTGCTAATATTTCTCGCCTGATGGGAGTGACCTCTTCCAGGATGGCAATGTCTAAATCCACTGAAGTGGTGTGCTGAGTATGAAACTAATCTAAGTAATATGCTAGGGCCTTCATGGTTATCAGGTTTCAATCCAGTTAAACACCTCTGGGAAGTTCTGGACTGATGTGCAAGACAGCGCTCTCTACCACCATTATCAGAACACCAGCTGAAGCAATATCTTTCGGAAGAATGATCTTCATCTCTCTAGTACATTTCCAGAAATTTGTAGAATCTTTCCAGATGTGCACTGAAGCTGCTATGGCATCATGTTGGCCCAACACCTCTCTAAGACACTTGATGTAGTTTTTCCTTTAATTTGTCACATGCCTGTACTGTATGAACTTTAGATTCTTTTTGCATGTTACAAATGACTAATTTAATTAATTATGATTGTGCGTGTCCAGTTAATCAGTGCTCATTACTGTACCAGATGAAACTTACACTATACTGTTTACTTAACATATTTGCTATCTTTATTTATCTATGAAGGTATTTACGGATCAGGAATAATAAAAATAACATAAAGGAGGGTCCCATCAACAGATTAATTTCAAAAATCAATTCAACCATTGATGCTGCCTACTGGCTTCCACAACGCTCCACTATCTTCCTTTTCAATGGTACTGACCCCCACTGAGCCTGTTCAGTACAATTATGTACCAGACACCGTGCTAATATTCTCCAATCGATCCACTTCCATTCAGGATCCAACTACTGGACTGTGAAGGGCTCTCGGATGAAAGACTGGCGTAAAAATATCACCAGCTTTGGTTTCCCAGCCTCAGTGGACCACATAGATGCCGCAGTCCACATTCCCAAAACTGGCCACACCTTATTCTTTACTCAGGATCAGTACTGGAGGTATGTTATACCGTAGATGTACAAGAGGCATACGTTATCGTATGTACATCATATTTATTCAGTTTTTTTCTTCTTTAGCTACGATGAGAATCAGAAAGCCTTGGAAGGATCTAACCCACGCATCATCTCAGATGATTTCCCGGGCATTAAGACGCCCATCAGTGCAGCTGTTTATAAGCATGGTGGGTAAAGAGCACATATCTTATTTTATCAAATAGTTCATTACTTTACGTTCTTAATTATTAAATATTCCTTTAGTATTCTTATTCTTTAATTTATTTGTCTTGCTTTCCAGGTTTCCTTCATTTATTTGTTGGAGCTGAGGTATACAAATATGATGTAATGCTGAGGAAGCTTATTACAATTGAAGGAGCAAATTCTTGGCTTGGATGTTAACAAAGATTAAAAATGAATTCTAGGCTCACACAGTTTAGTTGTATGAACATAGGATTGTATTTTATGCCTATAATTGTACAGAATGCAGAAAATCAGACTATAAAATTTTAATATACACTACCGTTCAAAAGTTTGGGGTCACCCAGACAATTTTGTGTTTGCCATGAAAAGTCACACTTTTATTTACCGCCATAAGTTGTAAAATGAATAGAAAATATAGTCAAGACATTTTTCTGGCCATTTTGAGCATTTAATCGACCCCACAAATGTGATGCTCCAGAAACTCAATCTGCTCAAAGGAAGGTCAGTTTTATAGCTTCTCTAAAGAGCTCAACTGTTTTCAGCTGTGCTAACATGATTGTACAAGGGTTTTCTAATCATCCATTAGCCTTCTGAGGCAATGAGCAAACACACTGTACCATTAGAACACTGGAGTGAGAGTTGCTGGAAATGGGCCTCTATACACCTATGGAGATATTGCACCAAAAACCAGACATTTGCAGCTAGAATAGTCATTTACCACATTAGCAATGTATAGAGTGGATTTCTGATTAGTTTAAAGTGATCTTCATTGAAAAGAACAGTGCTTTTCTTTCAAAAATAAGGACATTTCAAGGTGAGCCCAAACTTTTGAACGGTAGTGTATTTGGCAATATCTACTGGTTTGAAAATCAATATGTTATTGTCCTTCTTCTTTAATAATAATAATAAAAATTTATTACTTATACAGCGCCATTTAGCAATGGCAAATCAATAGCGCGTTACAATTCGGTTACAAAGTCAAGAAAAATATTTACATGTTCCATTAAAATATAAATATATATAAAAGTATCCAAATACATAAACAATTACAAAATATACATGCAACTCTGATTCCAAAAAAGTTGGGACAAAGTACACATTGTAAATAAAAACGGAATGCAATGATGTGGAAGTTTCAAAATTCCATATTTTATTCGGAATAGAACATAGATGACATATCAAATGTTTAAACTGAGAAAATGTATCATTTAAAGAGAAAAATTAAGTGATTTTAAATTTCATGACAACAACACATCTCAAAAAAGTTGGGACAAGGCCATGTTTACCACTGTGAGACATCCCCTTTTCTCTTTACAACAGTCTGTAAACGTCTGGGGACTGAGGAGACAAGTTGCTCAAGTTTAGGGATAGGAATGTTAACCCATTCTTGTCTAATGTAGGATTCTAGTTGCTCAACTGTCTTAGGTCTTTTTTGTCGTATCTTCCATTTTATGACGCGCCAAATGTTTTCTATGGGTGAAAGATCTGGACTGCAGGCTGGCCAGTTCAGTACCCGGACCCTTCTTCTATGCAGCCATGATGCTGTAATTGATGCAGTATGTGGTTTGGCATTGTCATGTTGGAAAATGCAAGGTCTTCCCTGAAAGAGACGTTGTCTGGATGGGAGCATATGTTGTTCTAGAACCTGGATATACCTTTCAGCATTGATGGCGTCTTTCCAGATGTGTAAGCTGCCCATGCCACACGCACTAATGCAACCCCATACCATCAGAGATGCAGGTTTCTGAACTGAGCGCTGATAACAACTCGGGTCGTCCTTCTCCTCTTTAGTCCGAATGATTAGTCCCTGATTTCCATAAAGAACTTCACATTTTGATTCGTCTGACCACAGAACAGTTTTCCACTTTGCCACAGTCCACTTTAAATTAGCCTTGGCCCAGAGAAGACGTCTGCGCTTCTGGATCACGTTTAGATACGGCTTCTTCTTTGAACTATAGAGTTTTAGCTGGCAACGGCGGATGGCACGGTGAATTGTGTTCACAGATAATGTTCTCTGGAAATATTCCTGAGCCCATTTTGTGATTTCCAATACAGAAGCATGCCTGTATGTGATGCAGTGCCGTCTAAGGGCCCAAAGATCACGGGCATCCAGTATGGTTTTCCGGCCTTGACCTTTATGCACAGAGATTCTTCCAGATTCTCTGAATCTTTTGATGATGATATTATGCACTGTAGATGATGATATGTTCAAACTCTTTGCAATTTTACACTGTCGAACTCCTTTCTGATATTGCTCCACTATTTGTCGGCGCAGAATTAGGGGGATTGGTGATCCTCTTCCCATCTTTACTTCTGAGAGCCGCTGCCACTCCAAGATGCTCTTTTTATACCCAGTCATGTTAATGACCTATTGCCAATTGACCTAATGAGTTGCAATTTGGTCCTCCAGCTGTTCCTTTTTTGTACCTTTAACTTTTCCAGCCTCTTATTGCCCCTGTCCCAACGTTTTTGAGATGTGTTGCTGTCATGAAATTTCAAATGAGCCAATATTTGGCATGACATTTCAAAATGTCTCACTTTCGACATTTGATATGTTGTCTATGTTCTATTGTGAATACAATATCAGTTTTTGAGATTTGTAAATTATTGCATTCCGTTTTTATTTACAATTTGTACTTTGCCCCAACTTTTTTGGAATCAGGGTTGTATATGACTCTTATAAAACCATACATAATACAAACAAAAGATTTATAAAATTAAGTAAAAGCTTGCTTGAATAGATAGTTTCTTTAAAACTACATGAGAAACAGGTGGGGGGGGTCTTGATTGTCTTCATAAGAGTTGAGGACTATTTCACAGTTACTTATTATGCTTATGTTTGTTTTCAGCACTTGTGTGAACACTAAATGCACTGGAATTCGGCAGTAGTATTATTTGTTAGGATTTGTGTTTTAAGCTAAATGAGGGCGCGCCTGCTTGAACAGTGTTAGACTGTTGATTTCTGATCAGCACCATTTTATTAAAACTATTTTACACAACAACTGGTCTCCTAACACTGTCTGAATAGTTTCTCATACTGTAGAAATTGTATGCAGAGAATATATATATATATTTTTAAAAACCCTATATATATAAAACGCATTAAAATATCCAGGTCTAAGTATAATGATAAATAATGTTGATGTAACTGATACAGAACTGCTTAAAATGTAAAGTATTACGATTATTGTGTAGGTCAGATTAAATCAACAGTTTGATTTTATATATAACTGGAACCAGTGTATTATTTTGTGTAATTTTTTTTTTTTTTAGTATTAATTTGGATTTATCAATTGTTTAGTTATGGTTGACCAACACCTACATATTGTGGAAAAACCTACTGTAAATTTACCAGAAAGACAGATGAACATTATCCCAATTTTTAACAAAAAATAAAGGTTGATGTTAGCATTTGTGTGGCGTCCCTTAAAATGCACATCTGAATTATTTTTATGGTAAATTCTTCCTTGTTTCATACAGGACTTGGTGAAACTTTTTGTCTAAACTTAAACCACTGGGCCGCGACCCATAAGTGGGCCACGAAGCGCCATCTAGGGGACCGCAATTTTTTTTTTTTTTACAAGTTGAAGCTCATTTTTACTCATAGATTTTCTTTTTACTCATACAATTGTTGGGTTGCATCCGACATCGCAGCCGCCTCATTAAGCTACGGTCACGCTACAGCTCGCGATGCTTTGCGATGGGTTATTGATGAAAATGAGGCATTTTGATGGCGACATACACGTAAGCTAAAAGTTGTGGTCGTGCAGCAGGTGAACACTTGACTGTCACACCTTTGCACCTGAGTCTGGCGCAGCTCGAGCGGCCACGCGCGCTCACGGAGTGCGTTGTGCGCACGCTTGGGACCCGGCTGCTATGGGAAACACCTGATACTGATTTGAGCGCAATCAGCACATGCAGATACAGACGCTGTTTTCACAGAGACTTTGCGAAGCATTATCACGGTCATGTTTGTTTTGAGCCATGTTTATAACTGTTTTGCTTTTGTAAAAAAAAAAAAATCACCACTTGGAAGATACTCTGGACACTTACAGTAATGCATTTATGTCTGAGGACTTGCTAACTTTAGGAATGCAGTTGGTTGTCATGAACAGTTTTACACTCAAGTTTCCATCAATGAAAAGTTTATAACGTCAACTAAACAGACTTCATGTTAAAACGATAATGAATTTCCTGTTTTCACGGTTATACTTTGTGACTATAGGACACAGTTATAGAAGCAAGTTATTTAGAATCATGTTGTCTGTTACCACCCAAATGAGGATGGGTTCCCTTTTGAGTCTGGTTCCTCTCGAGGTTTCTTACTCATGTTGTCTGAGGGAGTTTTTCCTTGCCACCATCACCACAGGCTTGCTCATTGGGGATAGATTAGGGATAAAATTAGGTCATATTTAAAGTCAGTAAAATTCTGTAAAGCTGCTTTGCGACAATGTCTATTGTTAAAAGCGCTATACAAAATAAACTTGACTTAAATATCACGCCTGCTAATAAACACACTTCCTGCATTTAGATCCATCTACCGCCGTCTATCTTGTAGTGTCCTGATCTCCAGATCTTTAACTCAGCCACATATGAAAAGTTGTACACCTCCATGCTCTTCCAGGTTTTCATCTGTGTGTCCATGTAGAACGATGTCTGCAGCACCAGGTAGTTTGAGACGTCTGGGAACTCAACGGATGAATAATTTTCCAACTCGTAGGAAAAATCCTTCTTTGTTAACATCTAAGGATCTATCCCACTGAGTGGGTTCTATATCCACTTCTTTTGAGTGTACTTCTTGGTTTTAATAACGTGCTTGTTTGCTGTACACAAACATGGCAATAAGTTCTTGTGTTAATTGCCCAGACTCCACTTTTGGATCATTAATCCCTTTTGACTGAGAATGCCCTGCACGCATGGTTTTATGTTGGTTTCTGGCACATCCATACAGTTTTAAATACAATACCTACAATTAAAAAGTGTTTTTATTGCACTTGTTTAATTCCTGGGCTCCCATCTGTAACAGGGAGTGATGTCGCATCCCATTAATACAATTTACAGTAGATTATTAGATTCTAATAGAATAGATGAGCCAAAATAATTGGGGATCTTTTTTTTATGGGCCCCCAATTTGGTGGGCCTCAAACCAGAAAAGGTTGAAAACCCCTGATCTATAGACTTCCATACGCAGTTGGCTGTTGTTTGTGGAGTCATAATAATGCTTCAAGTGTTTACCCATCCATCATTTCCCAAGAGTCATGATAAATCTAAATCTGTTTCAATTCCTCACCATTTATCCATCTACATCTGCTACATCACTGGATGAATAACAGCCCTGACCATGACAGGACTGCTACAGTGCTTCAGAGTCTGAAAACAGGCATCAGTGCATTTGTCTCCAGCATTTCTCCTGATGTACTGGTGCCTTCGTGAATTACAAGGCTTGAATTTTGACCTGAAAAATTGGTTCCATAAGACTGTCTCTACAAAACGAGTGAAATTTCATGTACTGTGATCTTTTCTGCTTTGCCTTTATGGCAAAGGCAACAGTGTAAACCAATTTTATACTAAACTACAAGATATATATATGGGTCCGTCTCAGAAACCGGTCTCTCATTTGGGACATTATGGTCAAATTTTTTTTTCTAATTTTACTTTTTTTTTTTTTTTAATTTACCTAACACTCAATGTTTCTTTTGTCATGTTTAATAAGAATAAAGATAGCATCTTGCTTTATCTGGCTTCCACTCTGGAATTTTTTTTGATTACAATTCAAATGCTTTTGTAAAATTGATTTCCATATAAAATAACTCCATCATGAAGAATTAAAGCCCCTCCTTCACAGATGAGTGAAAATATTGAATAAATTTCCTCTTTTTGATTGCTTGGGTTAAAAATGCCAAGTTATGGTGACTGAATTGATTATTCACTTAAATATGAATAATATGATACATTTTGGGTATTTGATATGGCGAAATAGGACACAGTGGAAAAATCAAGAACACACCGGAAAGATGAAAATAACGGCGGTCGTAAAAGAACAGCGACTGTACTGGCTGAAGGTCGCGCGGGTCTCTGCTGCGGCGTGTGAGCAACGGGACATCACTACCGCACCGGATGGAGTGCAAGGCGGGGGCGGGGCAAAATGACTGGCCGTAGATTCTATCAAAAGTTCGATCTAAATTGACCATGGTTGCAAAATATTGGCCAAAAATATGCAAACTACAAAATATGAAAGCAAGATGAAAAAGAAACATTCTATTGCCTTATACTGCAAGACTAAAACAAAACTGTCAAAACTCACCTTTTCAGTGATAACGTCCGAACAGATCACCCGCGTAACAGAAAGACCGCAAATGGAAGCACGATCAACTTTAACTGTTGGAGTGGAAAATTCCATTCTACACATGCAAATTGTTAATGTGTGTCCTTCCCCGCACACAAATAACACGCTACGGTAAAAAATAGACCACAACTCATTTTATAGCTCAGAAATTCATACAAGACCAGCTACCATCATAACATATTCTGTAAGAAACAAATTCTATACCTAACTTTCAGCTTTCGTTTAAAAAAAACAAAATCACAGATTTATAACTAAATTTTTATATGGTGTAGTGATTTTAAGTTGCTGCTTTTGGTGAGGTAGTGACCTCGACCCTGAGGCTTTCCGTTTAGATCAAAACACACGATCGTATTGGTTTTGGGTCTGCGGAAAATGGAGTTACAACGGTGATCAAATATTTTGCATGATGTTTTATTACGGTTATGATTATTCTGTGAGCGCACCAATCCTTAGGTGCATAAAGTTACAACTTAAAATACAATTAGTGATAACTGTAGACTTTTCAGTGGACTACAGCCTTTTTAAGGGAACGCGATGTAGTCAACCATTTATCATGTCCCAGATCAAGCCGCCATTTTTCCACAAATTTGCAGAATTTTTGCCAAATTCTGAATATTCACATCAAAGATTTAGTTTTATCTGTATTATTTCTTTCATTTTATTTCAAATTAAAACCAACATCACCATTCAAAACCATATAGTTTATTGACTATGAGTATATTTAGTGGGCTACCCCCACAGTACCCGGTTTCTGAGACAGACCCATAAGCATGTGTAAATTCCAAAATCAGTGCAAAATGCTGACTGATGAAAAGGCTTTGGGCTTTTACAATCTCAAAACCTTTTTGTGAAACAAACCACATGACATCTGAGACTTTGTGTTAGTTGTGTGATGAAGGTAACGACTAATGCTAGTTTGCTGTCCTGAAGTATGCTGCCTTTTACACTCACTGGCTGCTTTATTAGGAACACCCATACCCCGACTGTTTTAGCCGATCCCTTGACAGCAGCACAGTGCATAAAATCACGCAGATATAAATCAAGAGCTTCCGTTAATGTTCACTTCAAACATCAGAATGGGAAAAATTGTGATCTCAAAGTGTGACTTTCTTTCACTGTGGCATGGGTGTTGGTTTGAGTCAGATGGACTGGTTTGAGTATTTCAGAAACTGCTGATCTCCTGGGGTTTTCACACACACACAACAGTCTACACAGAATGGTACGAAAAACAAAAAACAATGAGTGAGCAACAGTTCTATGGGTGGAAGCGCCTTGTTGAGAGGTCAGAGAAAAATGGCCAGATTAGTTCGAGCTGCTAAGAAGGATATAGTAACACATAGCAACTCTTTGCTTCAGATGGGTTAAATGACCACAACCACGGTTGTAGTGAACACGCGCGCGCACAGCAGTGGGCAGCTATACTACAGCATTCAGGGAGTTAGGTACCTTGCTCAAGGGCACTTCAGCCCAACCTCAGGCCAGGGCTGCCCCATGTTAACTGCATGTCTTTGAACTGTGGGGGAAACCGGAGCACCCAGACACAGTATCAGATGGGAAACTATCAGATGCACCACGCAGACACAGGAAGAACATGCAAACTCCACACAGAAAGGCCCCTGAACGTGAACCCAGAACCTTCTTGCTGTGAGGCAACAGTGCTAACCACTACACCACCATGCTGCCCAGTACCTAATCACAGACTTACTTCTATGAATGGCAGCACGGTGGTGTAGTGGTTAGCGCTGTCGCCTCACAGCAAGAAGGTCCGGGTTCAAGCCCCGGGGCCGGCAAGGGCCTTTCTGTGTGGAGTTTGCATGTTCTCCCCGTGTCCACGTGGGTTTCCTCCGGGTGCTCCGGTTTCCCCCACAGTCCAAAGACATGCAGGTTAGGTTAACTGGTGACTCTAAATTGACCGTAGGTGTGAATGAGAGTGTGAATGGTTGTCTGTGTCTATGTGTCAGCCCTATGATGACCTGGCGACTTGTCCAGGGTGTACCCCGCCCTTCGCCCGTAGTCAGCTGGGATAGGCTCCAGCTTGCCTGCGACCCTGTAGAAGGATAAAGCGGCTAGAGATAATGAGATGAGACTTCTATGAATGTCTTATCACTAACTGGGTTTTCCCTCCCCCACATCATTCCATGTAAATTCTGGAGACCACCATGTCAAAATCCCAGTCAAACAGGGTTTTTTTTTGTGTGTGTGTGTTTATATAGCTCAAATGAATCATTCTGGCAACACCACCATTGCCATAATCAAAGTAAATGAGATCACATTTCCCCATTTTTTTTTTTATTCTGTTTTATAAGAACATTAACTGCAGATCAGACCCAATCTGCAAGCTTTTATGCACCAAGCTGCTAGCAGATTTAATAAAACAAACAAACAAAAAAAAAAAACTTATTTAGAAATTGTATGTCGTTTAGAAGCTTTCCAGAGAAGTTTAAAAAAAGGTGCCGTTTATAAAATTTCATTTAACAAAAGTATCGTGTCCCTTTGAGCTACTGTACAATGAAGCTGAACTGCCAGTAAAACGTAGTACTTTAATATAAATAACATGTACTGTACTATATAGATGTGGATTTAAATGATGAACAGTAGTGAGTAAGTGTGGCTATACAATAATCCATTTTATAGTAAGAATCACACATGTACAACAACTATACATAACTAATATGAAGCATGAGAAACGAGTATTTTGTTCTTGTGTCCTCTCTTGGCGTCATCTTTCTCGTTGCCTCTTTAGCATTTTTTTTTTTTCCCGGTTCCTCATTCATCATAATGCAGCGATGACAGGAACTTGTCGACATCTAGGTCATGTGGAAAAGAATCAAGAAACTTCTTCTGCTTCTACAAGATAAAAGAAAGCGAGGCATTTTTAGAACAACGTTCCTTCAGAACACTTTATTCTAATGTCAACTCATGCAGAAGGACAGGAAGTGTCTTGCTGGACGCATGGGTCACGTTGTTTTGCAGTGAACAATCAACTCCACTCACCTTAGCTTTCTTCTTACTGCCTGATGAACCTGTGAGGTGCAGTTCCTTCTTTGCTGTTGGGCTGAGTTCAGTTTGCTTGCGCTTCTTTCCTTTGGAAGCAATCGATTTGGCCGTATCAGCCTCCTCCTGGCGCAAGCTGTCTTTTAAAGGCCCTCCTGTCCTGGCTGCGCGTGACAGGATCATGAGTGTATGGGCAGCCATGTTGATGCTGTTCTCGCTCCCTGCCTCGCTGGCTGGGCTGCAGGTAGGAAGGTCAGGTGTAGCAGGAGGAGCTAGGTGTTTGGGCGTGCCCTCTCCTTCATGCCCCTGCCTTTGCCTTGACGGCGTTCTCGAACCGTCCAGGAAGTCCTCTTGGAGACGACCTGGGACAGGCGTTTTTGGAAGCGGTAGGTCTGAGGAGCCGATCCTCCTGGGTGGCGTGGCGATGGGACTCTGGCTCTGGATGTCCTGTAGCATCTCCACTGCCTGTTTGGTAAGTGGGCTTGTTTTGCATGCTGGTTTCCCCAAACCACCCTGAGATACAGATGTAGGAGATCTTACTGTAGACAACATTGGGGCAGCTGCTTGACGCAGCTCTTGCCAACCGCCTTCTACTTCGTTCTCCTTATTTGCAGTGACGTTGGGCGAATTCTGCGTGATGTTCTCGGACGGCCCCTCTGGTGTTTTCGCAGGTCTTTGTTCACATTTTTCTTCTTGTGAAGTGTCTTTTGTGATGCCGGTAGACTTGGGCTTGAGGTTCGGAGAGGAAGACTTTAAACTGTGCTCAGATTTCGATAATGCTGCCGAATCACCTTCCATACTTGATGGGGGCTGTATTCTCTTTTTGGACTCCAATCTAACAGACGGATTTTGCTGAACAGCACTGGTTAAGGGTGTACTGGAATTGACCGTCTGATCAGTCTCCGTTTCTGTTCTTGTGCTTTTTGTAGCTTCTTTTTGCTGCGGAGGTGTAGGAGCCTTTTCAGATTCCTTTGTTCCTGTACTCTGACTTGGCTCTGATAATCTTATGGTCTCGACCCTTCTCTTGGCATTACTGTTGCCTGAAATACAAGTGTGGGTACACTCTGTACTTGTGGACTCCTTCGTAATGGACTCCTTCATAGCAGCTGCATTTGTACTTGTCTGGCTAGTGCCGTCATCAAAGCAAAGCATTCTTCGGTGACTAGGGCTTGCTTCAGTCATGCTGTTTAGCTGTTCTGAGCCCTGAGGGCTGTTTGAGACTTGGCTGGACCCATTAACAGGTGCAATAGCTTTGCCTGGAAAATAAATACCTCCTTTAAATTATAAAAAATAATGAGAGAAACATGTACATTAAAAAAAATAATAATAAAAAAACACCCAGAACCATCAGTCCTAAGGTAAGCTTCTTCCTTATTGAAACCTCACCCAATTCCACATTGTCCTTAGGCACCAGTTTAGGTTTTGACACAATTGCCGATTGGTTCACCAATTTCGGAACAGGCAAAGTCAACATCTGTAAAGCAAATTCAGTTATACTTTAATTCTACGACTAGTTTCCAAACATTAAACTCCAAAGATTCATTTCCACCAAAATCTGTTGTCTATCAGTATAACGTACCTGACTGGGTACCACAGTGAGTTTTCCTGTACTGTTCGGTCCTAAGACAGACACTGGGACTGCCATATTCTGTATCACGGGCTGAACCGGTGAGGAAATGATGATGGTTGATGCTAGAGGTTTAAGAATGAGGTCAATAAACAATTAAAAAGATGAACACTGACCAACCAAAATCCTAGAAATGCTGAATTTGAAATCAAAACATCTGATTAAAGAGACGACTACCCGTTACAAATTCCGTCAAAATGAACTGGCTCCGATAATGCAATCTAGAATCTTATCACTTTATCACTAGTGTCTTAATTCTTTGACTTACCAGGTGAGAAGGGTCGAGCTACATTTGACGCAATGGAAACCACAGCTCGAGATCGAGGTGGTGTAGCCACAGCGTGTGGTGTAGAACATACTGCTCCTTCTCCTGCACCACCTGGAAGCAGCATCATACTGGAATGCTGGTCAACTCTTGAATTTGGATCAGTCACGACAAAATAGCTGCTCGGTCCTCCGAATGTTGGGTTAGCAGGTAACAGCTGGATGAAACCAGTCTCTGGTGCCATGGGTCTTATCTGTGCAGGTTGCAAATTGTTCTGCACACTTACGACTGGGTCTTCGGCAGATTTGGCCCCCTGCAAGCTGCTCACTGCCTGAGCCGTCTCCTCTGGGGTGATGGAAGAGCCAGGGGTAGATGACAATACCTTAGTCAGAGATTTGGCTGGCGGAGACAGGAAGATTGTTGGGATGCGGTCGCCGCTGATGCTGGAGACAGCTTGGTTTAGAGCAGAGTCACCGCCCTGCTGCTCCTGTTCATCGCTGATGATGATCTTAAGAGCTACGATCTTATTAGGATCAGACTCGCTGGTTTGAGACTGGGAAGGACTGATAACTGTGGAGAAGGAGGGGGAGGTGGTTGTAGATGCAGATACAACCGAAGATAACGGCTCAAAGGAAATAGGTCCCGGGCTGCTTGTCTTGGTCGTATTGGAGTTTGACTCCTCCTCCTGCATTACTGTATTGAGCAAAGGAACCTTATTTGCTGCTAGCTGCTGACTTGATGCTTCCTTAGACATGGAGGTATCATTTGTTCTGTCAAGCTCACTTTGGCCTGAAGCTCCTTCAACTGGTTGCGTCCTTCCGGCCATCTCTGCTCCAAAAGTATCCCCCGATGTGTCCGCCCCTGCTTCAGGAATGGCTTCTGCTTGCTTAGTGGAAACTGGAGCTTTTTCACTGCTTTTTGAAGCCTGAGAGATCTCCTGAAGCACTCGTTGTGGCGTCCCTTCAGTACTGTAATCCAAAGACGTTTCAGACGTTGGCTCATCCACCTCCATGCTTGCGCCTTCTTCAGACAGAGAGGAGCTTGATGCATTTGGATCAGACGATGAATTACACTGAGTTTTATTGTTCATCTGCCCTTTCAAAGTAGAGCTTGTGCCTCCGGCCTGCTTCTTGCTGCCAGAGACTCTGCTTCTGCCTTTTTTGTCTTGTGCAGTTCCTGTTGGAGTTGCTGTTTGTTTAGTAACCGCACAAGACTGAGAGGGTGCCGGAGCCGGCCTGCCTGTATCGGGAGGGATGCTTGTCTTTCGTTTGTTTTTTGCCTCTTTTACAGTCCTACTCCTGAGGATTCTCATGGAGGTTTCGCCACCTGATGTAGAATCCTCCTGTCCAGTCCCTTATGAGATTTTTAAAAATAAATAAATAAATATTTTTGATTGCCCTTTTTTTAAAGGATATTTTGTTAACTCGCAAGTAATGTTTGTGATCTCTGTTACAGAGTTTTAGTGCTAGGAGTACCACATACAAAATACTGCACAGTATTCGACAGAAAATAAACCCGGACCCGTTTTATAAAACGCTGTAACTGTGAACATGCATTTTCCCCAACACTACTCACAACGACCTTTAGTCAGAATGAATTTAAGACCATGATCACTTATATTTCTCAAGCCTACATAATGTTTACCTGCATCTGTCGCGCTGTCCACATGACCAGGCTCATCACTCTCCTGAACGCTGCTGCTTTTATCAACATTCTCACTTCCTTCGGACGTTTTATTTTTTCCTGCAATTAAATGGTTAGTACATGAAGAAGCAGTGTGTACATGATAGGGATTCACAATACATTATAAACTGTCGATTGCTATGCAGTACCAGTCAAAAGTTTGGACACCCCTACTCATTCATAGGTTTTTCTGTATTTTGACTATTTCCTACATTGTAGAACGATACAAAACTATAACACCTCATCTCATCTCATTATCTCTAGCCGCTTTATCCTGTTCTACAGGGTCGCAGACAAGCTGGAGCCTATCCCAGCTGACTACGGGCGAAAGGCGGGGTACACCCTGGACAAGTCGCCAGGTCATCACAGGGCTGACACATAGACACAGACAACCATTCACACTCACATTCACACCTACGGTCAATTTAGAGTCACCAGTTAACCTAACCTGCATGTCTTTGGACTGTGGGAGAAACCGGAGCACCCGGAGGAAACCCACGCGGACACGGGGAGAACATGCAAACTCCGCACAGAAAGGCCCTCGCCGGCCATGGGGCTCGAACCCAGACCTTCTTGCTGTGAGGCGACAGCGCTAACCACTACACCACCATGCCGCCCAAAACTATAACATTTGGAACATATATAGAAATTGTGGTTAAAAAATAAGTTTCATATTTTAGATTCTTCAAAGTAGCCACCGTTGACCTTGACTCTTTACACACTATCGGCATTATCTTAACCAGCTTCATGAGGGAGTCACCTGGAAGGCTTTTCAATTAACAGGGGCCTCGTCAAAAGTTAATTAGTGCAATTTCTTGCCTTCTTAATGTGTTTGAGATCAAACAGTAAATAGTAAATAATAAAAATACAGTAAAAATAGCCCTATTCCACAACTGTAGTAATCCATATTATGCCAAAAACCGAACAACTAAGTAAAGAGAAATGATATCCATCATTACTTTAAGACATGAAGTGTCTTAATTAATCCTTCGAGACCCGCGAGGGTGTATATACTCCGAAAAAAAAAAATCACGTTGTCTTTAGAGAAACATAATTTCCGATCAGTTTGCTCTGGAGACGAGCCGTTTTCCCCCCCTCTTAAGAAGAAACGGCTTGTCTCCGAGCACAACCCGATCGGAAATTACGTCGCTCTAAAGAACGTGATTCTTGGGAGCGTATACACCCTCGCGGGTCTCAGAGGGTTCATAAAAATAAAGAAAAAACATTGAATTAGAAGATGTATCCAAACCTTTGACTGGTACTGTCTGTACATGAGCACTCAAACAAAAATTTTTTCTGTCCATATAAGTTCTCTGTGGGCGAGTTAATCAATAATGACATTTGCATGAAGCTGTAAATGGCATGTCTGCTAAAATCAGCATGATAAATCTTACCATAATCGAAGAGATCAAAGAGAGCCTGAAAGGCAGGATCTGACTCGGTCTGTTCGAGGATGTCCTGGATGGCATCATCAGTCATATGAATTTCACCCTAAACATAACCCCGAAAACGTTAGCCACAAATTCTACTTCTAGTGTTTTTCATGCATATAGGAGAAGTCGACATTCAATGACATGTGTACATTAATATCATATGGTGATATTAATACAAAAAAAAAAAAATCAATCCTCTTATCAAACGCCACTCTGCACTATAACGCCTTCGAAGCCTTTAGCACAGTTCAACTCACCATCCCTCGAGATGCACTGAAAATGTGCATCTCAAATCTTCTGTCCTGTGATGGAACAAA
The DNA here is from genome assembly GCF_027579695.1 of Neoarius graeffei. Taxonomy (NCBI): domain Eukaryota; kingdom Metazoa; phylum Chordata; class Actinopteri; order Siluriformes; family Ariidae; genus Neoarius; species Neoarius graeffei. The sequence goes on along the minus strand of NC_083585.1, from coordinate 30,070,504 downwards.
CTTCCCCTGGCTGTCTTCAAATGGTGACTGAAGACCAACCTCTTCACCAAGAACTTAAAGGGGAACTGAAGTCATTTTTAAACTTGCGTTATTTCTTAATTAACGTGTTATTCAATTACGTTTTTGCTTTTGGTAACCTTATATCGTGACTCATATTGGCAACTAATTGCAATTAAATATTATACTTATCGGCCTATTTGGTTTTTAGCCGTGTTGAATTTAGTTCGTTTGGTCCACAGCAGGCGTCGCTTATCCGCGCGATCTTCACAAGACTTGTGCGAGACTTCGAAATGTCGAGTGTCAGCGCCGACATTTTGAAAACTGTTTTCCAAATGAAATATTGCACAAAAAAGAGTTTAAATGACGATTACTGCCTACTTTTTTCAAACTTTCCTGATTGCTATCAAAACAAACAAAACTTCCGGCTTGATTACATCAGCATTCGAAGGAGGGAGGGCGTGTCTTTTGACAACGTTGGCAGATGTTGGTCGCTTTGATTTCCGCTGTACGTTTTACTTCCGTCCTACGATGTCTCGCACAGGTCTCAACGAATCTCGTTTACGGCCATTGCTTTGACATATGGACTGATTATATTACATAGCGTATTTCAAACACTCATAACTTGCTATAGCAGTGACAAAATAGCGATCAAATATGCATTCCTATATAGGCCTGTCGTGATACTCGATATACCGACTTATCGTACGGTAAATGAAAATGAACTCGGTAATTTTTTTTACCGCGATTTTGGCATTTACGCGCTGTACATCTAGCCTAGTAAACTAGACCCACCCGCCTAGCGGCCAAAAATATTTTTTGCCTAGCGAGTGGGTCTAGCCTCGCACCATATAAACAAAAACACCCCGGGCATCAAATCGTGCCCGCCAATCACAATGCAAGGTTTTTGTTTGGATTCTTTGGGCGGGCTTTTGCAGGAGTGATGACAAAGCTGCGCGACGCTGGAGAAAGCACAACAGGAAAGATGGCTACGGCTAGTGAACAGCGCGCGTTTGACTCCGCTTTGGAATCCGTTTTAGAAGAATTAGACTTGGAGTTTTCGTTGAAACATGAGCAGGAAGAGGCTCTCCGCTCATTCCTTTTCAAGAAGGACGTTTTCGCTGTTTTGCCGACCGGCTATGGCAAAAGTCTGATCTACCAGCTGGCTCCGCTCGTAGCCAAAAGGATGGGCTAGTTTGTGCAGTACGAAGAATTAATAAACAGCTTTGAAACATTACTTTTTGATTGTTTCTTATTTTCCCGTTATTTTAAATTTAAGGGAAATTATTTCACCAAACACCACTAAATAAAAACTCTCAAAAACAGTTTAACCAAACCCTTGAAAAACACTTGGAAAAAAATGAGTGTATGCTAAGTATGTGGTACAGACTCCAAACTTGTGGTCATTATCTCCAAACTTCTTAATATCTAGAACCTGTTTATTAATTAATACGCATTTTGAAAAATTATTTAATTTCAAGGCCTCCCCCACTGCTTTCTGTCGCTCTGACTACGTCACAGTCACTGTTGCGCTGATTGGTCAGAGCGTTGGCCTATACGCACAGAGACAGTTTGAAAGACAACGGGTTGTTCCTCCTATCCACTTCGGAAATGTCTACGGATCGAGGCCAGAATAAATATTCACATTTAGTCTGGCTTGCCAGGCTACTGTACATCTACATAGGGAAATCGCCAGAGTATTAGCTTGCCCCACTGACTGAATAAAACACTGCGCTGTTTTCTGTCGTCTCACGCGGCTCTCTGTCAGAGGCGGGGCCTCCCAGCATGCAACAGTTATCCAGCCAGGGAATCCACTGAATGGGGAAAAGACAACACATTGCTCCGTTGTACAGACCATAGGTGCAGAATTGGGTATGGACGCGTCCCTACCAATATTTCTGATTGAAGAAAAAAATAATCCCGCTCCGTGTGCGGTACACCAGTGGTTACTGTAGGTTTCCACTGAGTGAAACCATGCAAAATTCGCTCATGAATATTCGCTCTGGGGGCGTGGTCATGAAAACAGCAAGCAAGTTTGGCTACCATGTCAATTAGCAAGTGTGGTTGCAGTGCAGTGACCGGCTGCTAGCTACCAAGCTAGGAACCTGTCCTTGAGGAATGTAACGTTAGATTAGCTTGTAAAATTAATCAGTTAACAACAGTTTGTATTCAGTGTGTAAAAACGACAACATACGAATATGACTGTTTTCTAAGTTTGTGTGGCATGTAAATAACAATCTGACTTGTTACTGACAACTGGTGTTCATTAAGGTCACAAAGACATTATCAAACTGTGCTAATGTTGGCTAATATTGCACCAAGTCTTGCTTGTGAAGTGCCTGCAAACTTTAGCAGCCCGCTAACCCTTAATTTGAAGTGCTTCAGTTAAGACCTGCAGAGCCCTGACCAAGTTCGTGTAACATGACACATGTAAACAACAACCCGATGGTGATGGACATTAAAAGGTGTCTGGGCCACGAACAATCAAATAAAACATTTTCACGTAATAAGCATAACAGCCTCCGCCTTCTTGATCAGAAATTTTTGATTACTTCCGCCTCTCTTTTGAAAACATCACATACTGAGTACATACATACGCTGAACTGATTGGTTTTCGAGGGGGTTCGTTTGAAAGCTGTCAGCTAAAAACTTCTCTGTAGAACGCTGTCCCTCCCTCCTCTCTGGGCTCAAGAAGACAACAAAAGGGCAATAATATAACAACCACCAATCAGAATTCAGATACATTCTGTTGCCAAGTAAAATTGTAACCTTTCAACGTGTCAAAAAAGTTCTAGATCCCTCGTCCTGATTTACCGTTAGATCAATCACATATCAGCTTAAACTAGCATTCTAAAACTAGTTAAAGATCACACAAAAGAGAGCCAACTCCCCCTGCCGGCCTCATGGAACTCAGTTTAAAGTGCATATCCTGGACCAATTTCGGGGTTTTTTTTAATATGAAAGTATGTCCCTTTACACACTCATCCAGAAGGGTAATTCTGCACAAGGCCATCTGTCTACAGCAGAAAAAAATAAAGTAACAAAACACGTCTGGAAAAATCCCAAGGGAGTCTGGAGCCAGATTCGTGACGTCACCTACGGAAGTGCCAGCAGGCTGCGAGAGCTTTGCACGGTTTCAGTGCACAGCCTGTGTAGACCAAGCGCTCCCATTTCTCTCTCATTGTCCGGTCTTTTGGGAAACGATGAGTACTAATCCCATCAAGATTGGTGTTGCTACACCCTCCTACGATACATCTGTTAACCATTTTAATAATTACGCGATAACGTTGAAGAAATTTGCGGAAAACCACCAGGTCATTTTCTCATAAACAAACCAGCACCGACGTAGGATTCAGAAGGAGGTGTCCCGCACGTGACGTCACGAAAATCAATGTTTGCCGGGAAATCCAAATGCCAAGTTTTTTCAGAGGCGGACCAATTCAACTCAAATGGCTTGATTTCAACTGAATTTTTCTGGTATTGCGCAAGGTAAAAAAATTGCACAAAATGCAAAATGTGACAGATATTTGACCAAAGTTTAATATAAAATAGGAGAATTACATTGATCTTGCTCCTGAATTTACCCGTGATACGCACTTTAAGGCTCCATATGCGTTTTACTTCCATTTACGAGGGGAAAAGAACATACACCCTCCCGACAGTCAATGCGTTATTTGCTTGTAACACACATTTGCAAATTGGTAGAATGAGTTAATCATCACATGCAAGATTTCCAATCATCTCATCTCATTATCTCTAGCTGCTTTATCCTTCTACAGGGTCGCAGGCAAGCTGGAGCCTATCCCAGCTGACTACGGGCGAAAGGCGGGGTACACCCTGGACAAGTCGCCAGGTCATCACAGGGCTGACACATAGACACAGACAACCATTCACACTCACATTCACACCTACGCTCAATTTAGAGTCACCAGTTAACCTAACCTGCATGTCTTTGGACTGTGGGGGAAACCGGAGCACCCGGAGGAAACCCACGCGGACACGGGGAGAACATGCAAACTCCACACAGAAAGGCCCTCGCCGGCCACGGGGCTCGAACCCGGACCTTCTTGCTGTGAGGCGACAGCGCTAACCACTACACCACCGTGCCACCCCAGATTTTCAATCAATCAAATGAATTGCATATTATTATTATTATTCATTAATTACTACATTTCTGAACTTTGGAGCGATGATGGAGACTCTTTTGGTGGAACACAATGGACCAAAATATTGTGACCCTCTAACGTTGACCTGAAGTTGGCATTGGGTTTTTGTCCCCGTCAATGTTAATACCAAACCTACGCCCTTGCCTACATGTTCTCGTTCTATTTGTTGTTACTTTTATCCAAATGACAGCTGGCAATATGTTGTTATTTTGCACTTTGTTTATCTGGGTACTAATCTTTGAGAAACTGGATTGGCAGAATGTTGCCTGTGAAGAAAAGAATGTCTTTATTACCCTGTGCCAAGTTAATATGTTCCACTGTTGAATTGAATAAGTTGACTTAATTAAAAAGTTTACTGTTCTTTGAAAGGGTGTATTTGCATGATCATTATTATTTTACTAGTGGCATAAAAGACGTCAACAATAATCTCGTTTATCGCAATAATTTCTGAGACAATATATCGTCCAACAAAATTTGTTATCGTGACAGGCCTATTCCTATATATATAATAAAATGAGAAATAGAATTTTGATCCTAAAAAAATTTGCCTTCAGTTCTCCTTTAAATGAGCACTAATGTACTAAAACTCCCTTGCCCTGACAGTATTCTTAAACACTGACCTATTTATACTAGCATAATGTTTTGGTTGGAGCCGATGAAGCACTAGTAAGTCACGCTGGAAAAGCGCGTCTGCTAAATGCTGTAAAGGTCAGTGCAAACGAGTAAAAGAGTGAATGAATGTTTCACCTGTAGGCCCAGTATTTCATCTATGGACTGTTCTTGCTCCACTGTGCTGCACACTGCCTTCGATGTCTGAGGGCTGTTATCGCTGTCAACGTACATTACACACACACACCAAAAAAAAGGCCGTCACGTACATTAACATTGGTCATGTGACATTTAAAATATCCATGACCAGAACATATAACTATGATAATGCTGCACGTCAATAAAATTCATTACCTGGCCAGGATTTTGTTTATGTTCTCTGCAAGCTTTTCTTGTAAAGATCGGTCACTCAGAATCTTTTCTCGGGCATTCTCAATCACCATTTGCTGAAGAAAAAATAAATAATACCGCTAAAAATAAAACACCGATTATTGTTTTGTTTACATTACTTCTTAATATTACAAAGTAAACCTTTAAAACAACAGTAATGTGACAGGGGAGGAAATAGTTTTGTCTGGGCTTACGGATAAATTCTCCGTCACAGCCTCCTGGTTCTGTGATTCCACCGTGAGCGTGCTGGTCACCGTAACGGCTCTGCTAATCCCCATCTGACCTCCTCTTCGCCTTGGAGAGTCACTGAAATAACACACGTCAGGACAGTCAAGTGTTGAAATTAAACATATGACTGAAATAATATTGACATCACTATTGATCATTTATGTATAAATGACATCCAGAACTTTTGTCTTACCATTTCCTGCGAGCTGGAGATAACGGTCCTGGGGTAAATCTATGGTCCGGTACCATGATTTGCAAAGGTGCCTCTACTGTATAGAAAAAATATATATAAACGTACACATCAGCATTACAGAAAAATCTGGAACATAACTGTTCACAAACGCTTTTATTTTTCTGTCTTGATTATTATTAATTAATTGGTCTAATATTCAGGTCTGACCTGGCTGAGAGAGGCCGATGGTGGAGGGTCTTGTCTGCTGGGAGGTGTAGCACACAGGGGTGGAGTGTCCCAGAATGCCCTGAGGAGCTGGGACAGGCCTGGGGACACAGTTCACTGGCGTGGACACTGAGAGGCACCCGGTGGCAGGAATCGGAGATGAGGACAGGGCCCTCTGACGCCGCATATTCTGAATACTGTTCTGAGTGCGGACTGTTCACAACACAAGGACCACGGAGGTAAAAATGTAAATACTTCCATAAAAACAGCAGTGTAAAGTTATTTCTTAGCGACAGAGCATGCTTCCTGTGCACATCGCTATTTAACACCTCGCATTTCTAAGTGAAACTTCACCTTCAGTTAAAGGAAACATCCACACTGCATATTAAACAGGTACTGCACGCTTTAGTGTTTTTGAGCCGTAAACTAAACGATATAATTATGTTGTGATAAAACACATCAATGCTGGTGTTAATATTACTATAGGTAATCGTATGGGGCCGAGTAAAATTAAGAATTAATTTCACGAGTGATTTCAAAACTTCGAAATCACGAGTGAAACTGATCCTTAATTTTACGAGGAACCATACGATTACTTGTTTATAATATATAGGGCCAAATTCATACAAACCCCGATTCCAAAAAAGTTGGGACAAAGTACAAATTGTAAATAAAAACGGAATGCAATAATTTACAAATCTCAAAAACTGATATTGTATTCACAATAGACCATAGACAACATATCAAATGTCGAAAGTGAGACATTTTGAAATGTCATGCCAAATATTGGCTCATTTGAAATTTCATGACAGCAACACATCTCAAAAAAGTTGGGACAGGGGCAATAAGAGGCTGGAAAAGTTAAAGGTACAAAAAAGGAACAGCTGGAGGACCAAATTGCAACTCATTAGGTCAATTGGCAATAGGTCATTAACATGACTGGGTATAAAAAGAGCATCTTGGAGTGGCAGCGGCTCTCAGAAGTAAAGATGGGAAGAGGATCACCAATCCCCCTAATTCTGCGCTGACAAATAGTGGAGCAGTATCAGAAAGGAGTTCGACAGTGTAAAATTGCAAAGAGTTTGAACATATCATCTACAGTGCATATCATCATCAAAAGATTCAGAGAATCTGGAAGAATCTCTGTGCTAAGGGTCAAGGCCGGAAAACCATACTGGGTGCCCGTGATCTTCGGGCCCTTAGACGCCACTGCATCACATACAGGCATGCTTCTGTATTGGAAATCACAAAATGGGCTCAGGAATATTTCCAGAGAACATTATCTGTGAGCACAATTCACCGCGCCATCCGCCGTTGCCAGCTAAAACTCTATAGTTCAAAGAAGAAGCCGTATCTAAACATGATCCAGAAGCGCAGACGTCTTCTCTGGGCCAAGGCTCATTTAAAATGGACTGTGGCAAAGTGGAAAACTGTTCTGTGGTCAGACGAATCAAAATTTGAAGTTCTTTATGGAAATCAGGGACGCCGTGTCATTCGGACTAAAGAGGAGAAGGACGACCCAAGTTGTTATCAGTGCTCAGTTCAGAAGCCTGCATCTCTGATGGTATGGGGTTGCATTAGTGTGTGTGGCATGGGCAGCTTACACATCTGGAAAGACACCATCAATGCTGAAAGGTATATCCAGGTTCTAGAGCAACATATGCTCCCATCCAGACGACGTCTCTTTCAGGGAAGACCTTGCATTTTCCAACATGACAATGCCAAACCACATACTGCATCAATTTCAGCATCATGGCTGCGTAGAAGAAGGGTCCGGGTACTGAACTGGCCAGCCTGCAGTCCAGATCTTTCACCCGTAGAAAACATTTGGCGCATCATAAAACGGAAGATACGACAAAAAAGACCTAAGACAGTTGAGCAGCTAGAATCCTACATTAGACAAGAATGGGTTAACATTCCTATCCCTAAACTTGAGCAACTTGTCTCCTCAGTCCCCAGACGTTTACAGACTGTTGTAAAGAGAAAAGGGGATGTCTCACAGTGGTAAACATGGCCTTGTCCCAACTTTTTTGAGATGTGTTGTCATAAAATTTAAAATCACCTAATTTTTCTCTTTAAATGATACATTTTCTCAGTTTAAACATTTGATATGTCATCTATGTTCTATTCTGAATAAAATATGGAATTTTGAAACTTCCACATCATTGCATTCCGTTTTTATTTACAATTTGTACTTCGTCCCAACTTTTTTGGAATCAGGGTTGTACTTCAGAAGCCATTCAAGTTCACAACATTTGTCATTCACGTTTTCTGAACCAATCAGGGCGCAAGACTATCTTGCACGTTTGAATCAGTTTCTAAAGTGTCTTTCATCACGACACGACAATTCTGAAAGTGGTTTACAAAATTTTATTGGAACTTCTTTACAAAAGCCATTTTGTTGACAAAATTTGCTAATTTTTGTAACCGTAACCAAGCAACAAACTAGCCAATAGCGTTTCAGAAATATGGCCCCGTGTTAAGGAAAAAAATCCCTCCTTGGTTGACCAATCAGAATTGAGTAATTTGGCCCTATGTATTATAAACAATGTTACTTTTTTTTTTAACTTAGCATATTATACATTGAAAAATGCTCAAAACACCATCTACAGGTTAAAATCGTCCTGAACCTTGCAAGGCCGATGCTGATGTGGAGTCAACTGTTTGGTACTTCTATACATCATGAAAAATTTTTAAGTGGACTTTTTATTTAAAGGCTTCAATGCAAGAGAGAATTTTAAAATTTGCAACTAGTCTTTAATCTGCCTCAACAAAGTAGCTTTTTATATTATTTATATATGTCGACTGGGGACACAGTATTATGTTGATTGGCCAGACTGTGAAAAATATATGTGAGAACAATATCAAAACAAGTAATAAATTTAGCCTTTTACAGGGTTTCCCCTAAAGCATCATAGCATAGCGGCCCCACTTCGCTTAATTTATTGACCAATACGCTTAGTGACATGCCGCTACCCATTAAACCGCCAACACGACGCTTACAATTTAGGCCTACGGTATAAAGCTAGATCATTATACATCAACATGCATGTGTTTTGTAGCCTTTGAGCAGGTAATCAATACAGTCCATGCAAGCCCATGGCCCTGAACTTGACCCAAGTTCACGGCTGATGTCAGAGAAGAGTATTCCACGTTGACTGGCTGAGCGATGCGCAATTAATATTCACAGGTAAATTACACAAAAATGGGTGAGCAAAATACAGACAGGTTGCAGCTTAATTACGGAGTTTTTCACAAAAAGCCCCGCAGAAAACAACTCAGCAACAGTGGCAGACTATAGTTGCGAGACCGCAATGGCCGGTTCGCTGCATGTTGCTGATCAGTTCAAGTCGGACAGTGAGAGTCATGCTGCCGATACCGGTAATGATGGAGCTGACGCCGCTGTCCAGAAAACGGCAAGAAGAAAGCCCATGCCAAGTCATCTGATGTCCCCCCCCCCTCCCCCATTTTATTATTGTTCACTTCAGTCTTAAGTATTATTAGATATTTAGTCATCCGCAGTATTGCCAAAATTTAACGATCAGTATTTTGAACAACCTGTACCACATTGCATCACCATTCACTTTGTTTGATGTGAAATAACCTGCAGTCTGCTTTGGAACAGGACACTGCTTGTGAGATGCAAGTGGGTATTGACTCCCCCCCCCGTTTTTAGAGTGGGAATTCAGTAAAATTATAAGTAAAATATAGCCTTTTCCACAACATGCTGAACTGATAAAAATCAGCTCTAGATGTCACCACAAAATGAACCTTTATGGCCCTTTTCCACTACCTTTTTCGGCTCACTTCAGCCCGACACGGCTCGCGTTTCGACTACCTTAGAGCAGCACGACTCAGCTCGCTTCAGCCCTACTCAGCACCCAAAACTCGCATGGTTTTGGAGTGGGGCTGAAGCGAGCCAAACCGAGCTGAGTGAGGCTAGGGGCGTGAGGAGACACTCCCCTGTGCACTGATTGGTGAGGACGAGTGTCCTCACACGCCCACACACGCCCCGCGAGCACGCTGGGATCTGTAAACACTGTAAACCCGGAAGAAGAAGAATTACGAGAATTTCTGAAGCCTTATGCGCCTCGCCTCATCTATACGCTCTTGCCAGTATCTGTTGGCGTTGTCGGTGACAACAAGCCACAGCACCAAGACCAGCAACACTAACGACTCCATGTCCTCCATGTTTATTGTTTACTATCCGGGTCGTGAGACTACCGCTTAAAAGGTCACTGATGTCACGGTTTGCGCTGCCTAACGACATCACGTGACGTCCACCCACTTTCGCTAACTCCACCCAATGTGTCCACCCACTTCCAGCCAGCACGGTTCAGCGCGGTTGTAGTTGAAATGCAACTCCAACAGCCCCAATCAGCTCGACTCAGCACGGCACGGCTCAGCCCAACTCGGCACGGCACGGCTCAGCCCAACTCGGCCGCGTTGGTAGTGGAAAAGCGGCATAATATTTCAAAAGGGGGCCACTACTTTTTCCAGTTTTTCTAGAGCAACCCCTGCATTTTGTATTTCCCAACAAAAATAATATTTTGGGAAAAACTATCAGTACTAGGTGGCACACTCTAGTGCAATGGTTCTCAAAGTGGGGTCCATGAAGCATAGCTACAGTGGTATAAATCAAAGCACACATTATCGAAGTTCTTATATTCAGGGGTCCAAGCACAAACATCAACTCCGATCTAATGTGTTCATGATGAAAATGGTCTATGGGTCCAAAAAAATAATAATAAAAAATTTTTTTTTACATAATGTTCATGAAAAATACATCCATCCTGAGGAAGGGGGGGCAATGGAATTTATTTTACAGTTAAAAGGGTCTCTGACTATAACAAGGTCAAAAAGCCCTACTCTCAGTGTGTACTCTGTTTTTCACAGATAGAAAACAAGCCACCTGGCTATAAATCAGTTCATTTTAGATTAGACGTGCACAGACAGAGGTTCAACTTACGCCGCTGGATTTGTTGAACAGAGGGAGAGTTTTGCATAGATCTGTGAACACAAAGCATAAATTAAACAAGGAAGACTGTTCTGCTGAAGAACTTACTCCACGTACGTACAATAATAATATTATACACATAAAAGCCATTGACTCACTTGATTTGGTTGAGGGTGAAGTCCAGCTTTTTCCATAATGAGGTCATGACAGCTGGGATTTGATTCTCTTGACATGTTTCTGTAAAAGAAGTGCACGTCAGCTAAGGACATAAGTGATCAAATCCATGTGACGTGTACACACACGTATGATCTGTTACCTTTTGCTTTTGCAGTAACGTATTCATTTAAAATTGTGGTCAGGTTTTTTCCAAAGAGAGACTGTAAAAACAAGACCATTCATATTAGATACATCAATTAGGAACTTCTATATGTACTGCAGAGCTTTATTTAAGTCGTTTTCAGTACAAAAAATTTTCACTACATAAATACAGTAAAAAAAAATGTACTCACATTTCGATTCCTCATAATTCATTGGATTTTTCATTTCTTTTCAAATCAAATTAACCGTAATAATAGCAGAAGTACGACTAAGTTTTGAAGAAAGAAAATTTGTCATAAAATGCTACTGGAAGCACGAAAACATCACAGAAGTGCAAAGACAATTTAAATGCAAAGAGTGAGTACGTTTATGCATCTAACCATTAATGTTGCTTCTAAGTCAATAAACAATGCATTTATTGTCATTTAAAGAGTGAGTACATTTTTGGGACGCCCTGTATAGCGAAATAACTCGATAAAGAAAATACTGCATGGAAAATTTTGATAAATGGCAAGTAAAATTTAAACATGGTACAAAATTCCCTGATATTCCATAACTTGGGTCAGACTTTGCATGTCTGGAACAGAATTTTTAAAATGTCCTGATACGCCAGCAGTTGGAGATGGCACAGTAGGTAGCACGGTCACCTCACAGCAAGCAGGTTCTGGGTTCGGATCTGCCAGTGGACCAGGGCTTTTCCGTGCTTGTGCGGGTTTCCTCCCACAGTCCAAAGACATGCAGATTAACCCAAGCGGCTACTCTAACTGCCCATGCTGTAGGTGTGAGTGTGAATGGCTGTCTGTTAGTCTGCGCTTTTTAAAGCATCAAAAAGAAGCCTGAGAGAAAGAAAATAAAGTTGCCTTACAAACACGCATGCAGGAATGACTCCATCGTCAGAGCTGTGCTCAGCATACTCCCTGAGGTTCGGGCTCTCCAGGATAAAGGCTCGGCTTGTAGCACTCAGCCCTTCCTGCTGCAGGTACCCTACACAAACCACACAGCTGCAAATAAACAAACACTCTCTCGCTACACAGTGAGTGGAGTATAGTGTAGTGTAGTGGAGTATAGTCCAGTCCGGGCCGGGCTGGGGTTTTGTTCTGTAATGAACCGAGCCCGAGCTGTGGCGCCTGAGCGCTCCCTGCAGCCCAGCCGAGCCGATTGGAGCGGAGCGGCTGAACTTACCGAGCACGAGTCTGGCCACATCAGACGGTAGCAGCATGTTTCTGTGATGATTTATCCGGGAAACGGAGCTGAGCTTGATGCGAATGTTCTGTAAATGCACTTAATACAAAACAACATTATACTAACAAGATCACCGCTGCGGGTTTCGGTCAAACCTCCTACAGTATAAAGTGAAAAGGCGCGGAGAAGCTCGAGTGACCCGGAAGTGCTTGGATATGAGCGCGCGGGGAGCTGTAGTCTTCCGGTGTTGCCCCAGTGGGTCCGGTTTAGTTGCGAGTGCTTTGTTTTTCTTGTGCTAAGCATTAGAAAAGGCTCTGGTCTGTTTTTAAGACCTAAATAATTAGATCTTAAATATCAATCTCACTATTAACTTAACACTCTGGAAAGGTCAGCATTCAGTCACTGGGCTAACACACACACACTCTCTCACTCACGCACACTCAATCACTCGCACTCTCAATCACTCACAATCACACACACACTCACACTCAATCACTCACACTCTCTCACACTCGCTCTCAATCACTCACACTCTCTCTCACTCTCAATCACACACACACACACTCTCACACTCGCTCTCACTCACACACTCTCTCACTCTCAATCACACACTCTCTCACACTCGCTCTCAATCACTCACACACTCTCTCTCTCTCACTCTCAATCACACACACACACACTCTCACACTCGCTCTCACTCACACACTCTCTCACTCTCAATCACACACTCTCTCACACTCGCTCTCAATCACTCACACACACTCTCTCTCACTCTCAATCACACACACACACACACACTCTCACACTCGCTCTCACTCACACACTCTCTCACTCTCAATCACACACTCTCTCACACTCGCTCTCAATCACTCACACACACTCTCTCTCTCTCAATCACACACACACACACACTCTCACACTCGCTCTCAATCACTCACACACTCTCACTCTCAATCACACACTCTCTCACACTCGCTCTCAATCACTCACACACTCTCTCTCTCACTCTCAATCACACTCGCTCTCAATCACTCACACACTCTCTCACTCACAATCACACACACACTCACACTCAATCACTCACACTCTCTCACACTCGCTCTCAATCACTCACACTCTCTCTCACTCTCAATCACACACACACACTCTCACACTCGCTCTCACTCACACACTCTCTCACTCTCAATCACACACTCTCTCACACTCGCTCTCAATCACTCACACACACACTCTCTCTCTCACTCTCAATCACACACACACTCTCACACTCGCTCTCAATCACTCACACACTCTCACTCTCAATCACACACTCTCTCACACTCGCTCTCAATCACTCACACACTCTCTCTCACTCTCAATCACACTCGCTCTCAATCACTCACACACTCTCTCACTCTCAATCACACACTCTCTCACACTCGCTCTCAATCACTCACACACACTCTCTCTCTCTCACTCTCAATCACACACACACACACACTCTCACACTCGCTCTCAATCACTCACACACTCTCACTCTCAATCACACACTCTCTCACACTCGCTCTCAATCACTCACACACTCTCACTCTCAATCACACTCGCTCTCAATCACTCACACACTCTCTCACTCTCAATCACACACACTCTCACACTCGCTCTCAATCACTCACACACTCTCTCTCACTCTCAATCACACTCGCTCTCAATCACTCACACACTCTCTCACTCTCAATCACACACTCACACTCTCTCACACTCGCTCTCAATCACTCACACACTCTCTCTCTCTCACTCTCAATCACACTCGCTCTCAATCACTCACACACTCTCTCTCTCACTCTCAATCACACACACACACTCACACTCGCTCTCAATCACTCACACACTCTCTCACTCTCAATCACACTCACACTCTCTCACACTCGCTCTCAATCACTCACACACTCTCTCTCTCACTCTCAATCACACACACACACACTCTCACACTCGCTCTCAATCACTCACACACTCACTCTCACACACTCACACTCTCTCACACTCGCTCTCACTCTCAATCACACTCGCTCTCAATCACTCACACTCTCACTCTCAATCACACACACACACACACTCTCACACTCGCTCTCAATCACTCACACACTCTCTCACTCTCAATCACACTCACTCTCAATCACTCACACACTCTCTCTCTCACTCTCAATCACACACACACACACACTCGCTCTCAATCACTCACACACTCTCTCTCACTCTCAATTACACTCACACTCTCTCACACTTGCTCTCAATCACTCACACACTCTCTCTCTCACTCACACTCACACTCTCTCACACTCGCTCTCAATCACACACACACACACTCTCACACTCGCTCTCAATCACTCACACACTCTCTCTTGCTCTCAATCACTCTCACACTCGCTCTCAATCACTCACACACTCTCTCTTGCTCTCAATCACTCACACACTCTCTCTCACTCTCAATCACACACACACACTCTCTCACACTCGCTCTCAATCACTCACACACTCTCACTCTCAATCACACTCACACTCTCTCACACTCGCTCTCAATCACTCACACACTCTCTCTCTCACTCTCAATCACACTCACACTCTCTCACACTCGCTCTCAATCACTCACACTCTCTCTCTCTCACTCTCAATCACACTCACACTCTCACACTCGCTCTCAATCACTCACACTCTCACTCTCAATCACACACACACACACTCTCACACTCGCTCTCAATCACTCACACACTCTCTCTCTCACTCTCAATCACACACACACACACTCTCACACTCGCTCTCAATCACTCACACACTCTCTCTCTCACTCTCAATCACACTCACACTCTCTCACACTCGCTCTCAATCACTCACACTCTCTCTCTCACTCTCAATCACACTCACACTCTCTCACACTCGCTCTCAATCACTCACACACTCTCTCACTCTCAATCACACACACACACACTCTCACACTCGCTCTCAATCACTCACACTCTCTCTCACTCTCAATCACACACACACACACTCTCACACTCGCTCTCAATCACTCACACACTCGCTCTCAATCACTCACACACTCTCTCGCTCTCAATCACACACACACTCACACTCGCTCTCAATCACTCACACTCTCATTCTCAATCACACACACACACTCTCACACTCGCTCTCAATCACTCACACACTCTCTCTCACTCTCAATCTCACACACACACACTCTCACACTCGCTCTCAATCACTCACACACTCTCTCTCTCACTCAATCACACACACACACACTCTCACACTCGCTCTCAATCACTCACACACTCACACTCTCAATCACACACACTCTCAATCACTCACACAAACACACACACTCACTCTCACACTCTCAGTCACTCTCACTCACAATCACACACACTCTCACACTCACTCAATCACTCACACACTCTCTCACACACACACACACTCGATCACTCACACACTCACGATCACTCACACACACACTCTCACACTCTCACTCACACACACTCAATCACTCACACACACTCAATCACTCACTCTCTCACTCGCACACTCAATCACTCACACACTCAGTCACTCTCACTCACAATCACACACACACTGTCTCACACACACTCTCACACTCACTCAATCACTCACACACTCTCTCACACACTCACACTCTCTCTCACACACAATCACTCACACACTCTCTCACACACACACACACACACACACACTCACACACACACACACACACACTCTCACTCACACACACAATCACTCACACTCTCACTCACACACACTCAATCACTCACACACACTCAATCACTCACACTCTCTCTCTCACACACACACACACACACACACACACTCTCACTCTCAATCACTCTCACTCACACTCTCAATCACTCACATACTCTCACACACACTCTCAATCACTCTCACTCACACTCTCACTCAATCACTCTCACTCTCTCACACACACACTCACTCTCACACACTCTCTCACTCACGCACACACTCTCTCACATACACTCTCACACACACACTATAAAATACTACTATTGACCTTTAAAGCACTGAATGGTCTCGCACCACAGTACCTGAGTGAACTTCTGGTCCTCTGTGACCTGCCATGCCTACTTAGATCAAAAGGTGCAGGCTATCTGCTGGTACCTCATATAGTGAAGGCTACATCAGGGGGTGGAGCCTTTTCTTACAAAGCCCCACAGTTATGGAACAGCTTTCCAAGTAGTGTTCGGGAATCAGACACAGTCTCAGCGTTTAAGTCTCGGCTGAAAACATATCTGTTTAGTCAAGCTTTTTGTTAATGGGGTTTATGAGGTAAAGGAGTAGATCTGGAGGGTCCTCAGACAGAGTGTTTTGGTAAACTGGGATGTATGGATGCTGTCAGTCCCCACTCGCTTGCTCACTCGAGTTTGTTGACGGTGTAGTGGCTGCTGCTTTATGTCCCGGGGCTCCCTCATGCCTGTGTTATCTTCTGGCTCTCCCCTTTTAGTTATGCTGTCATAGTTAGTTGCCGGAGTCCCTGCTTGTACTCAGTGCAAAATGTATACTGTTCCTACTTATTCAGGTGACATTGGTCATACCTAACAACCTGTGTTTTCTCTCTCTTCTCCCCTCTGAGTTACATGTCGGTCCTGGGATCGAGATGCTGACCTCTTCTGCTCCTCAGACCTGCCTGATCCATCCTGGTGCCCTGTGTCTGGTTGGAGTCTCATCGCATCGCTCCTGTGGAGGGCGGCCCCATGTGGACAGTTGGGGGTCGTGCCTGGAGGACGCTCTGGACTCTTGCAATGGTGCTTTTGTGGCTGGGGACTGCAGTTGACTTGCTGACTTCGGGACTGCGGTTGTCGTGAACGGTTTTGCGCTCGGGTGTCCGTCGGTGGGGGGTTTATAGCATCAACGAAGCTGACTTCATGTTAGGACTGTTAATGTTATAGTCATGTTGTCTGTTGTTGCCCAAATGAGGATGGGTTCCCTTTTGGGTCTGGTTCCTCTTGAGGTTTCTTCCTCGTGTCGTGTTCCTTGCCACCGTCACCACAGGCTTGCTCATTGGGGATAGATTAGGGATAAAATTAGCTCATGTTTTAAGTCGTTCAAATTCTGTAAAGCTGCTTTGCGACAATGTTTATTGTTAAAAGCGCTATACAAATAAACTTGACTTGACTCATACTCTCTCACACTCTCTCTCTCTCTCTGAGTGGGCGTGGTGTTTGTGAGTGTATGTGTGTGTGCATGGTGCCGGTGTGGCCTGAGTGTTTTCGCTCCCTACTTTTTCTATAATCTTTTTTTTTATTTATTGGTTTTTCGTGATTTTGTTTTTTCTTGTTTGAGTCTCTGTTACACTGACTCCTAGGTTTTTCTCCCTTTTGGGAGTGAGCACCCAGCGTGCTGCTGGGTGTTCTCTGTCTGTTTGGCCTAATGGCGTTCGAAAGTTTGAGTCGGCGTCATGCGATTAAAATAGGCGCAGATACTGATATATCTGTTGAGGAATGCAGTTTAGCCGTAGGTAGCGTTATTGGTTATGGAAGTGTGCTTTCAGCTTCTAGAATGAATCGCTCCATTGTCCTGTTTTTGGACAGCTTTGAGAAGGTGAATGAGATTGTAGGTCAGGGCATTATGATCAATGATAAATTTGTCAATATTCTTCCACTTGTGACCCCCGCTAGAAGAATCACACTGTCTAATGTACCCCCATTTATAAAAGATGAGTTTTTGGAGTGAGAATTAGCAAGACATGGAAAAATTGTGTCCTCAATTAAGAAAATCCCTCTTGGCTGTAAATCCCTGCTCCTAAAGCATGTCGTGTCATTTAGGAGGCACGTTTATATGATTTTGAATGGTAATTCTGATGAACTAAATATGAAGCTAAATTTTCAAGTGGATAATTTTCGGTACGTGATTTTTGCTTCCACAGAAAATATGAAGTGTTTCCTTTGCGGAAGAGAAGGCCATGTTTTAAGATCGTGTCCTGAGAAAAATACACCTGCCGAAGATGGGCATGTTGATAAAGAACGTGAATGTGTTAATGACAGTCAAAGTGGAGCAACCGGAGATATGCCGGTTGATAGAGAAGGAGACAGTGTTAATGGTGGACAAAGCGGATTAATAGGAGATGGAACTAAAGAGATCGGACCGACTAATGGCGATAAAGGTAATCATGATCATAGTGGAGGAACAAAGGAGCATAATGGAGAGACTAGGCCATCTGCTGACCCGGGGGTTGCGAGAACTGACAACATACGGAAAACATCTCTAACTTTGATGTTGCCGTAGAGAATGCAGAAGATGCAGTGAATCTGATGATGGACAGAATAACTAATGACTTAATGAATGGGAATAGTGAGAACACTGAGCCACTTTTGTGTGCTGACAATGCAATGGAGACTGAGCAAGCAATGTTTAAGAAACCTAAGAGGAAAACGACTAGGGGATCCGCTAAAAATGCAAACAGATTTGCGAATGAAAACTTGCTTGTTGATACTGATAGTGACTTAGATTCCCTTTTGTGCTCCTCTTCTCCTATTGTATATACTCTAAAGATGATCAAAAGTTTCCTGGGGTCTACTAAAAATACCCGAGGGGTCAAAGTGGAAGAGCATTTTCCAGACACAAAACAATTTAGCGCTGCAGTTCAGCATTTCAAGCGTGGGAAAGGTAACTTTACTGAACAAGAGGATTATAGACTTAATAAATTACTGACGAAGCTCAATCGACAAGCAGATGAAAATGATGGTAATGAGACAGGGTAAATTTATTGTTTTGTGTTTACTATTTTTGTTTGTTTACTTGATTTCATGCTCTCTTTCATTTATGGGTGACTTTAAAATCTCATCTCATTATCTGTAGCCGCTTTATCCTGTTCTACAGGGTTGCAGGCAAGCCGGAGCCTATCCCAGCTGACTACGGGCGAAAGGCGGGGTACACCCTGGACAAGTCGCCAGGTCATCACAGGGCTGACACATAGACACAGACAACCATTCACACCTACGGTCAATTTAGAGTCACCAGTTAACCTAACCTGCATGTCTTTGGACTGTAGGGGAAACCGGAGCACCCGGAGGAAACCCACGCGGACACGGGGAGAACATGCAAACTCCGCACAGAAAGGCCCTCGCCAGCCACGGGGCTCGAACCCGGACCTTCTTATTGTGAGGCGACAGCGCTAACCACTACACCACTGTGCCACCCTGACTTTAAAATAGCAACCCTAAACATCAATGGTGCAAGAGATTTTAGGAAAAGAACAAAATTGTTTGAGTTGATGAAACAAAAGCATGTGGATGTCATGTTTATCCGAGAAACACATAGCAATGATAAAAATGCTGTTGACTGGGTCAGAGAGTGGGAAGGGAAAACCTTTCTTAGTCATAAAACCTCTGTGAGTGGAGGAGTTGGATTGTTATTCACTAAAAGCTTTGTTCCTCAATCTTACTCTGTTGAGAACGTAGTAGAAGGAAGGCTCTTAAAAGTGCGAGCCATCTTTGATAGGTGTGTTCTTGTTTTCATGTGTGTTTATGCACCTTCAACCGGAGTTGACCGAATGATCTTTTTAGACCAATTACGCAATGCACTGAAGAATTGTAACAAGGATGAATATTTAATTCTATCTGGGGATTTTAATTGTACAGAAAAAGATATCGACAGAAATCACCCTGAACCACACAGTGCTTCACGCAAGAAAATCATTGAACTAATTAATATGCACGACTTAAGTGATCTTTGGAGGAATTTTAATGATCAAAGACGGTATACATGGGTACATGCCAAGGATAACTTTTTGTCCGTGGCCAGGCTTGATAGAGTTTATACATTCAAGCATCATGTTAATGTTTTCCGAAGTTGTAAAATCTTCCCTGTTATGTTGTCTGATCATAGTATGGTGCAAAGTGTAATAGGTATAAAGTACATAAAGCGTACGAGTGCATATTGGCACTTTAATACATCTTTGTTGAGTGATGCACATTTTAAAGATTGTTAGTTTTTCTTTTTTTCTGGACTAATTTTAGAGAGACCAAGCCCTCTTTTAAATCCTTACAGCAATGGTGGGATTTTGGGAAAGTTCAGATTAAACAGCTGCGTCAACAATATACTTCCAGCGTCACAAATGATATTATTAGATCTATGACCAGACTTGAACGTGAAATAGTAGAACTTCAAGATATAGCTGGATTTGCAGGAGATTCTGTACATATCAAGGTGGCAAAAACAAAAAAGTGGCTCTGGCTGATTTGCTTGATGTAAGAGCACAAGGTGCCTTGGTGCGATCCCGATATCAAAATGTGGCTCAGATGGACGCACCATCCAAATTTTGGGGGGGTTTGGAGCGGAAAAATGGGCAGGCAAAATGTATGCATGCCCTCCTTTCAGAGTCTGGTAGTCTTTCAGAAGACCCAGCAGAAATTCGGAAAATTGCAGTCAGTTTCTATGACTGTGAATACACTGAAAAGCCTGTCATGGAAAATGATTTTTTTGAAAATCTTCCAAAAAATTCCAGAGGAATCTGTTAATGACTTAGAGGCTGCATTTTCTTTGGATGAACTAACTAGTGCACTCCAGAGCATGGATTGTGGGAAGGCGCCTGGTGTTGATGGGTTGCCTGTAGAGTTCTACAGATGCTTCTGGCCTGACCTTGGAGAAGACCTGCTAGAAGTATTAAATGATAGCATTGATAAAGGACAGCTACCCAAGAGCTGTAAACAAGCTGTTTTAACTCTGCTTCCAAAGAAAGGTAACCTGCAGGCCATTAGGAACTGGAGGCCTGTTGCACTGCTGTGCTGTGTGCTATAAACTGCTTTCAAAAAGCCTGTCTAATAGATTAAGGAAGGTGATTGGAGAGGTAATCCACGCTGTTCAAGCCTACTGTGTACCAAACAGATGCATTTTTGACAACATTACTCTGGTTCGTGATTTTTTTGGAACTGTCAAAGGCACTGAATCTGGATGCTGGTTTAATCTCTTTTAGATCAGGAAAAAGCGTTTGATCGAGTTGAACACGAATATTTATGGAAAACACTTGCAGCCTTTGGTTTCAGCTCAGTATTTATTGATGAGATCAAAGTACTGTATTGTGACGCTGAGAGTATATTGAAAATTAATGGTGGTCCATGCTCTCCATTTAAGGTTCTAAGGGGTGTAAGGCAGGGCTGTGCTCTTTCAGGAATGTTCTATTCCTTAGCAATTGAGCCCCTTTTACACACTTAGGATGCTTATTTCTGGTTTTACTGTACCACATTCTGATTTTAAACTGTTAATATCTGCCTATGCCGATGATGTGGTTGTTATTGTAAAAAGTCAAAAAGATATTGAACATCTTATTAAGACTGTTTTAGATTTTGGAAAGATTTCCTCAGCAAAAGTTAATCGGAGCAAAAGTGAAGCCCTGTTAATAGGCAAATGGGATAAGGGGAAAACGTTAACTTTCCCTCAAGGGTTGAGTGTGGTCAGAGGAGGCTTTAAATATCTTGGGGTATTCCTAGGAGATAAACAAGTTCAAATGAAAAATTGGGATGGCGTGATTGAAAAAGTTAAAGGGCGCCTTGGTAGGTGGTCTTGGTTACTCCCGCAAATGTCTTATAGGGGGCGAATATTGATTTGTAACAATTTGGTGGCATCATCTTTGTGGCACCGTCTGATGTGCACTGACCCTCCCCCAGGTCTGCTTTCAAACATCCAGTCATTAATCGTAGACGACTTCTGGGATAAGTTACACTGGGTACCCCAAAGTGTCTTGTTCTTGCCAAAAGAAGAAGGTGGGCAAGGCCTAGTTCATCTGGCAAGCAGAGTTGCTGCTTTCTGCCTCCAGTTAGAGGTCTGCGCGGGACAGAATTTTCAGTCCCGCTCCCGCATTGTGCAGTCCCGCTCCCGCAAAGAATTATAATTTTCAGTCCCGCTCCCGCCCGCGCCTGCCATAGTTTGTCCCGCTCCTGCCCGCAAATCCCGCATGATGCAGACGTTCGCGTTATTTCTCACGAAAGTTCTTGTCATTGGCTTGGGGAATTAAACATGCTGAGCTTAGCTGAGCTCTCCACTGACCGATCCTTCATTTATTGTAAGTTTATTGTTTAGACTCTGACATTCTGCTGACACATTCCAAGTTGAGTGCTGCATGCGCTCATGATTGACAGCTCTCGCTTTGATTGACAGCTCTCGCTTTGCGCACTCGCACTCCCACTTCTGAGACTGTGGCGTTATGATTCCAACCGCGATTTCATTCTTCTCTCATATGAA